>NW_026294617.1:53852682-53966503 GCF_007827085.1 Peromyscus californicus insignis
AATTGCTATTGGATGCATCTGTGTATATGAAAATGAGTGTATATTCCCAAATATAACATTTCATTCTATATAAAGTTATATCCATGTGTGTTGTCAAGGCTGACTCTGACTCTGGGCAACTAATTGGTGTGCTCTTCCCTGGGGAAGACTCGTTTTCCCACCAGGGGCTTTCCTCAGTTGCCTTCAGTTCTTTTGTGTAGGGTTGAAGCTTGTGGGGACTTTCTTGTGCAGTTTTGAATGTCCACTGGTGTTGTCCTCTTTCAGCTCATGTTTGGGAAGGCATGTTGGTGAAATTTTATGGGCAAACCTTCTGATATTAACAGAATAATTCCCAGAGCATATTCCATGATCCTCTGGCTCTTACAATCTTTCTTCACCCCCTGCCACAGTGTTCTTGAGTCTAGATGTGGGAATGTTTTATAATTGTATCCCTTGGGACTGGGCTCCACAAACATGCATTTTGATTGGTTGTAGTTTCCTGTACTGTTAGTTTAGCTAGTTAAAGTAGATATGAATATACTGAATCGTTAGGAGCTAATTATAACACAAAGTTTACTTTGTGCTTGAAACTAATGTCCAGGAAAACTAATGGCAGATTTTTTGACAGGGTATTTTGAAATGGAGTCTTCTGGAGTCACTGCAGGAGAAAGGAGAAGCTGTGAAGTCCCTAGTGGTTAATATCTGTAGTCAGAGGGTAATGTACATAGTCCCTACATTCAAGTCATCAGTCAGATTTAGCTATTTGGCCTTCAGTCAGTCACTACAGGGAGAAGAGGAAGAATATTGTGAAGTATGTAGGTCTACACAAACAAACAAACAGCTATGAATCAAAGGCTAGGGATAAAGATCAGGAGTGCAGCAATTGCATGGTGTGTGGGGGGCACTGCTTTTCATCCCCAGAACCTGTTAGCTGTCTGTCACTCTCTTTGTTTCTGTCTCTAACACTTTAACATGCACTAAGAGATACAGGCACACAGACAGACAGACAGACAGACACACACACACACACACACACATGCTTACACAGAAAACTATATTACTCAGCTCTTCCCCAGCTCCATATATTCCTAACTTTGGGACAGAAGGCAGTAAGATCATTTTTTATTATTGTGATATTATCCTTAAAATGAATAATTATTTATTTTTTCTTTCTTTTGACGTTACTCACAATGGACAATTTTGGTAAAAATTACATTGAAAATTAAGATTAGTTTGAACCCTGGTTAGGAAAAAGAAAGCCTCATTTTAACTGACTAAAGAGATAAAGGAGGAAAGGGGGCTTGTTTACTTATCCTGTGTGTGTGTGTGTGTGTGTGTGTGTGTGTGTGTGTGTGTGTGTGTATTTGTACAGTTTTGTTTTTATTTTAACTTTACCTTGTTACATGTGGTTAAACCTGAAGACACCAAACACTCTTAAGTGTTCTATACATACATGCCCAAATGAATGCATGTACATGAATTGTAAGCACCTATATTTTGAATACATGCATGTTTTAAAAACAATGATAACATAGAATGAATGATATAAATAAAATGTAAAAGCTACTAACATTTTTCTTGGCCTTAAGACTTTCATAGTCATCACCTCCTGTCTTCAGGATTCAATCTGTACCATCATGGCTCTGGAGAACATAAAAATAAACTGTAGAATATCTTTTTTTTTAATTTCTTTCTCTAAACATTTCAAAATATCTTCATATAATATATCTCTTTGTACATACACACACTGTTTTGAGTCACTTCTACTTAATGTGAGGCTTTGTATCTCAAAGAATTCAAGTGCTTTCATAATTTCAGAGAACATGCTCACGATTTTTCTTTTCCTGCACATTTCCATTCTTTTTTCTTTGTTGTCATTTGTTGGCTTTAATATGAGTCATCTTTATTGTTGATTTTTTCCAGTAATTCTGAAATATACAATAATACTTGTATGCCCCTTTAAATTTGTAGATACATAAGCAGCTTGTATCTAAGTAATTGATTCATTTTCTTTGTAGTTTAGGGAAAGTGCTAGGTAAACAAAACATATAACTAAACAATTTATCCTTACAATATTTTCTCAGAGCATGAAAAACCTGACAGAAGTAATTTTCTTTAGGAGGGAGTTGCATAGTGGAAGTGACCTTAGTCCATCATCACATCTAATTAATAATTTGACTTGATGTGTAATTCTAGATAGATGTTAATTGTCCTCACAATGTTGAAGGATTTGATTTGTTGTTATTGTTGTTGCTGTTATCTTCCAGTCTTGTTCTTGACAAGTCTGTCATAATTCTGTCTAAAGAGTATTTCATATTACTTCCCTAGAAGATTCTGTAGTTGTTTATTTAGTGGCCTTTTTCAGGATAATAAATAACCATTTTGTCTCTTTTTATTTATTTTGATGAGAAATGAATGATCCTTTAAAACTCAGAAGCTATGTCTCTCAGTTCTCAGGGCAGTTAACTATAATTTCAGACTGCTTCTTCTTGTTTAATGTCTGTCTTGGGAACTCCCATCATTTGTGGTTGAAACTTTGTAAACAGTTCTTTAATAATTTGATCCTTTTGGATATCCTGTTTTTTTCATCCTACTTTTCAAAAACAAAGGCTTCAACTTTGTTTCTTCTTTTCATTTTTTCTTTAATGTTAATTTCTCATAGCTCTGTGTTGCCTATTTGTTTTATGATATGATGGTGTTTTCATACACATTTATAATTTTGTATGATTTATAGAAAAAAGTAGGTTTGTTTTTACAGTTACTTTTTTCTTATTTGAAAATGTCATACAGGTATAAAAAATATCTTGGTCATATCCACCCCTGAGTCCTTCCTTGCCACTCTCCTGCCCCCAGCATATCTCCCATCTCCTCCCAACTGCATATCTTTAAGCACACGAAGTCCAATTTGTGCTGCCCATATGCATATGTGTGTTGGGTTGCCACTAAGGTAAGAGGAACCCATCAATAGCTCCTCTAACCCCCAACCCCTTAAAAAAAAGTAACTCTCCCCCCAGCAGCAGACACAAATTGCCATTCACTTCTCAGGAGTGAGACAGCAAGAGCCACTCCCCATCCATGTTGTAATAATTAACTCTTGCTCTAGGTGAGGTCTTATACAGGTTACACTTGCTATGAGTTTCTGTGTGCATCAGCCATCTACGGTCAGCAGTCCTCTAGATCCTGTACCACTTACATACTTTTTGCCTCCATTTTCATGAGATTTCCTGACCTGTGTGAGATAGGAGTAGGATTCAGATATCCCAACTATGCCAGAGCACATACAGTTATTTATTTTTTTCAGTAGTTTGAACATCTCTGCATTAAATATTATCCTCTGCCATAAGATAATTCTCTGACTAACATTGAGCATAGCACAAATCTACAGATATAAACATAAATATCTAGAAAGCATTTTGAAAACATGATCATTAAAAAAAATATTAAGCTCTCCCTTAGGGCCTATGGCTTTCTTAGTCATGTGTTTTGACTATGTATGCAGTTTTATTTAGATATGAATTCCCTCCTGGGGAATCACATCTCAAATCCAATCAAGATAGTATTTAGTTACTCCCATAACTATCCATGCCACAATTGCATCAGCAGTCACATTTTGCCTGGCAGGGCACTGGGCTCAGTTTTGGTTAAGACCATTTATGTCTTTTCTCTCCTAACATCCTGAATTGTACTTTTGATCACTACGAAATCAAGCTAGCAAGAAGAAACTTCCCTGGTCAGTTCAAGATTGATTTCTCTATATGAGAAATTGAAGTGTGTGTGTGTGGGGGGGGCATTTTTTATAGTGGGCAACAAAGAGCAATAACAATAGGCTGCCTTGTTTCAAGGTGCCACTGGGCCCTCCCTAACAAATAGCTCATAGGAAGGTAACCTGTGCATGGCACTGAGGTTTTTATTGAATAATCTATGTATTCTAGGATAAAAGTCATGAAAAGGCTAAGGATAGAAGGAGCATGCCTCAACATAATGAAGGCATATATTCCAATATAATGCAAATTTAGAACAATTCAATGAGTTCCTACTGAGATCCAGAAGAAGGCTGGGTGTCCATTCTCTCCATTCCAATTCTTCAGAGTCCTTGAATTCTCAACTATAGCAAAACATCAAAAGAATGTAATATAAATAGGAAATAAATAAACCAAACAAGTTCCTTACTTGTAAATTATTTGATCGACTGCAAAGTCTGATAAGCAGATTCAGCAGAGTAGAATAACACAAAAATCATTAGTACCCATATATACCAATGCCATCAATAATGAAAAAGAAACCAGGGAAAGGATCCCTTCAGTTTCAGTTAGCCACAAAACAAACAGACAAGAAAAACCTGGTCATAAACTTAACCAAGAGACAAGCAAACAAACAACAACAACAACAACAAAAAAACAACTCTCTATAATGAAAATCTTAAGACAGTAAAGAGAGAAAGTAACGAGAGGAAGTAAAGAGAACACCAAAAGATGGAAAGGTCGCCCATACTCATGGATTGGAAGGATTAATATGAAAATGGCAATATTACCAAAAGCACTCTACAGACGTAGTGTAATCCCAATCAAATCCTGTTTTCCTCAACTCATAGACTCTTCTTTCTTCAAGTAGTGATTAAGTATTGTCTTTGAGGATTTGGCTGTTGTTTCTTTCACGCTGAAGGCTCGGTGTTTGTATGTTCATAGTAAATATTGGAAATGGAAACTCATTAGAGAAAAGTGTCTGAATGGAAGTCTTGGTAAGTATGAATTTCATGCTAGGACATGCTGTTGGTAGAATTTCATTAGGAAATGTCTGCATTTGGTTTGCATTCCAGGGGTGGCAGCAGTCTTTAAAGAAGATACTTCCAGTTTTAAATCTGGAAATCATGAGTCCAAGAGGAAGGAACCAAGGTAGAAAGTACAGATCAGATCTTAATGTCAGCTATGCCAATAGATAATACTTCATTGTAATTTTTTCCAAACATATGCCCATGCTTTTGCTGTGTGTAGTATCTCTATTTTATTCTGTGCAGATTATAATACCCAAACTCTGGTAGAATGCAGGAAGATATACTTCTTGTGCACAAAAGGGAAGGTCATCGTAAGCTTCTGCACTATACCAGTTAAGCTCACTTGACCCTTGGTTCTGAGAACTACCAGCAGCTGGATATTAAAAAACCCTTGATTCTGTAGTATATGCAGGCTTGTGACTTTCCTAACACTATAGTGTTAAGAACAAACATTAGGGTAGAGCTTCCTTGGGTATCCTCAACCACAAATCCTGCTTCAGTTTTCTAGCTTCTGAAATTATTTCATGGTTCTCCCTCATGTTCTCTGGATTCTTTTATTGCTTTGTGCCTTAAAAGAAAATGAAACAAGAAAAGAAAGATAGAAACATATTTGCTGTCATTTTAGCAAGACTTTTCTGGTGGAACAAATTTTAATATGTGTCTTTGTTCTGTTTTTCCGTTATGGGAAGACTTCTTTCAAACTTTTAATAGAATTTATTATTCTTGTATATTTTAAATTTTCAGTATTTTATTATCATTGTTATATATAAAATAGGAAAAAATGAAAAATATAATAGATGTTAAAAGATAAGCAAGTAGATTTTCTAGGTAATAGAATTATTATTATTATTATTATTATTATTATTAAAATGTCAAAATCAGAATTGTGTGACCAAAAGTAGCAATGGCCATACTTGCTTTAAACCTTAGGATACCATATTTATAACTTAAATGAAAAATCCTCATAATATTTCAAAATAGAATAATTTTATTATCCATTTTTAATTTTTATTCCATAAATTCATAAAATGTGTTTTGATCAAGTCCACCCCCATTCTTTCCCTCAAGATAAACTCATAGTGGGAAAGAAGTCAACATAAATAATTCCTTATTAAATCTTTGTTTACCAGCATGTAATATTTAATGAAACTCTTGATAAATTAGATTAACTCACAGAATAATTAATGAATAAATGTTTGCTGTCTATTAAACTTTAAATCATAAACCTATATTAAACTCTTTTCTAAATTTCCCACACATTTTTATGAAATTTAGTCCTTGTGCAGGCAAAATAAAAGACTCAGAAGTCCAAGGCCTGAGGTGCGTGTTGTGGTCATTGATCTTCTAGGATCCTAGCCTGCTGTAGCCTCCATTGCCTTCAAAGATCCCATTTTCCCCCATACCGATGGGCGATTCTTGAGAGTTCACTGGTTTGCTTGTCAAAACAACAATTTATTGTGTTTGTTTTTATATTGTAATGTTTTTATAATGTAATTGTTTATTTCTCCTTGTAATGATAAAATATGAATACATTAATATAATCTAGGTGGAGTCAGGAGATCTAGAATCCAATTTTTACCTTACTGTCAACCTAGGTAAAAATACTCAATAGATACACAATGTGTCAAGGAAAGTAGACCAGGCTTGCCTCAAATTCACAGAGATAGAAAAAAATCTCTTTTTTTTTCAAGACAGGGTTTTTCTGTGTCGCTTTGTGCCTTTCCTGGAACTCACAGAGGAAAAATCTTTTTAAACTTTTTGGTCTATAACAAATACTCAGTAAGACTGACTAATACTATTTTGTTTTAATACTAGTAATTGATAATGTTTGTGTTATTCATAGATTTTAAAAGATAATATTATCTGCTGTCCAACACAAGGTATTTTTGATGCTTTACATGAATCTAACATAATTGTCATCAACAGTAATGAACTTAGCTGTGAATGATGAAATACTGGTATACCCTTTACATCTCAGCAGAATATTATCTATCATTTTCAGTTTGTATTGGCAGGCTTATTTAGCTTTATCCAGTCCTTCACTTAGGACTCAGAATAGTGTTTTACCTAAATAACAAGATTTCTTTATTGTGAATTTTACATTTATTTTCTCCTCAACATTCTTTTGAAATAGCCATTTTTGAATGTCTCATAGACATTTATTTACAAATCATTTAAAGTTCAGTCTGATTTTCAAACTTCTCCATCATTTGATCTCACTGAATTTTCATATTTTTTTGTCAGTGTCTTCCCTCTGTAACATCCACAGCAAGAGGCTTAGTCTTGCTTAAGCTTCTAATCCACTCATGATAACATGGCAAAACACCATTACTCAGGGTATCAGATAAGTCAGCTACTGGAAGAAAGAGATCCAACAGCCATGTGACATTCTAATATCAATTTCTCCAAATAATTACCTTCTAGTATTGTGTCTGGAAAACCACTGGTAATTTTTTTTTGAAAAAATAGAAAAATCTTTCATGAATTTGAAAATGTTTTGTTGCAAATTTACATAAATTGAAGGTATAATATTCTTCATATTAAACAAATATTCCCATTTTGAAAAAGGTTGCCCTCTTATGTGTACATTTAAATTAAAGTACCTACCACCCCTTAAAATATAGACAAGCTTGACTATTATTATTACTTTATTCTCTTAACTATATTTTCCTAAATTTATTAATTCCATGGATCTGACATTTATCAAATGTATCACATATTCGTGCATGAAAGAGCATTGGATTTCTATGTTACCTGTCTACATAAAAATTAACATAATATATTTAATCAATTTAATTCATTAAAATTCAGTTTACTATAAACTCACTGTTAAAGATATCAGACTTCATTTTCAATATACTTATTATTAATCACTATTACAGTAATATAAATATATGCTACGATTAAATTTATAACTTTACAATCAAAGTAAAGTTAGAAATTTTTTTGTTATCAAAGGCACTGAAATTAGTTTTTATTTAGATTACCTATACTTGAATCATTGAAATGAGACATTATATTGATTCACTTTTAATTGATTTGTGGATACAAGTTTAAAATTATTGAAATATTAAAAATTATTTCATATAGGTTAGTTGACAGAAATCAAAGATATTTTACTATTGTAATATTTGAAAACTTTTTGTATGTATCAGTTCTCTGGGGTTATATGATAAAAGTCAGTTTGTGATATATCATCAAAGTATATATCTGTTTATCACTATGAAAATCATTTTTAAATTAATTAATTTGAAATCTATTAAATACTTAAAAATAAAAATTCAGATCTTTAAATATTTAGAAGTAGTGAAATATATTTTAATGTTATTATTGTGTAATATATACTTTTAGGTAAATAACACAAAATGTATAAAAGATGAGAATTTCATATTGAGCACAAGTATGTTTAAAACAGGCCTTATTTTAACACTAGCTTTGAATATAATTTTGATTCTTTAATAGTCAGATTTGATTAATTGTATCTGTTAAATAATTTTGATACATCCCTAGATGTTTCTTTTTGAAGATGAAGTATCCCTTTCTCTTCAAAGTATTTGATGTTTAGAAATATTGGCCAAACATTGGGGCTATGCATTGTTTTTATGGCATTTGCCTTAAAAGTAGCATTTGTGAGAATACTGCTGCTTCCTCTCACATGATTTGTTGAAATATTAATTTCTATTTAAAGTCACAGGAAGTCTTGGAAAATAACATTCAAGTGCTTTGGATTTGCAGGCACCATGCATTCAACCTATCTAGACTCTCAGAGCATGCTAGTTTTATTTTATTCCATCAGTATCTATCTGCCCTACGTCCATCTGAAAGATGATGCTGCAGACATTAAACCATCTTAAATTGCTCCTGTTTACACATCCTATTTCTGCAGACTTCCCTATTCTGAAATCTACTTATTATTAATGTGCTTTTACTTATTATTTTTTATATTGATAATAGTCATTCCTAATAACTCTTCTAAAGCCCCTATTATCAACATTATGCTTATTTCTAATACCTGATTAAAATTTAACATACTCCACTTACTTTATTTGCTTATTTCCTTCTATATTTCCTTCTAATCATTTTCTTTTCCTCAAGTTCTTCCTGATAATTCATTTCTTCTTCTCAAATAACATAAAGCACACACAATATATGAACAGCAAGAAATACCTGTTCTTTCATTGTTCCTGGTCTCACAAATGATAAAGGAGCAGAAATTATACATTAAATGAGAAAATGTAACTTATTGCTTGTTTGAGGAAATGATGTCAATGACTAAATCTTTTTTTTCTGGTAGTATATAAATATCATAGAAAAGTTATAGTGAAGCCAAGCAGTGGTGGTTCATGCCTTTAATCCCAGCACTCGGGAGGCAGAGCCAGGGGGATCTCTGTGAGTTCGAGGCCAGCCTGGTCTACAGAGTGAGATCCAGGACAGGCACCAAAACTACAAAGAGAAACCCTGTCTCAAAAAAACCAAAAAAAAAGAAAGTTATAGTGAACAACCACTGTTTATTTAGAGAACAATAATAATTACAAATGGAAATCTCTTTAAGTTGCAAAGAAGATGGCTTGTGGGTAGGTTGTTTCTACAAATTATTTGTTACAGTATAATGAACTTATCTACTGTGATAAGTATACTGACGTTCATGACAGTCACATTTTCACAGACTCAGCAACTTAGTTTCTAGATTCAGGTATCTGGTTTATTTGGGGAGACTAGACTATGTCAGAGCCATAAACAAGTTCAGAGCATGCAAAACTCCAAAAACAAAAGACACTTTGGCGTGATGATTATATTGAGCTACGGGCTATAAAATAAGCAATCACAGGTAAAACAATCAGCTGCACCCCTTATTTGTCCAAGGGAATCCAGTTGTCTTAAATTCCTTCGTAGGATATTGCAACAATCAGTATTTCTGATTCCTACCAGAATAAACTATCCTGGAAATTAACCCCACTCTCAAATTTTGCCAAGGAACATAATGTTTCTTACCTAGCTGCTTATCTGCTCTGAAAAAGAGACAGTCTTCTTTCCTAAGATTCCTGAATTTCTTAAAATTTCCATTTTAAGGGACCTACATTATCTCCCTTTTCACCTATAGAGGAAATACATGTTTCCAACCATAACTGCGGTTTTGAGTATTCAAATATTTTCCTCATATGTCTCATACAGAAGATATTTAAATCAATATTGAAAATTTTGCAAACATTTTCTCCTGTTAATCTGCTAATTATCAGATTATTCCAGAGAACTAGCTATGAATGTGCAAATAAAGGAACAGTTTATTCCAACAACTATTGACTATGAAGCAGATTTTGCCATTAATGCTGGAATAATTCTTAGAGTCATATTGTCATTAGTTCAATTTGCTCTCATATATTCACACTTGAAATAGTAATATGTTAATGACTGAAAGCATGATTTCTTTATGTCATCATTTCGAATTTTCTATAATGAAACAAGTTTTATGTTGCAGAAAAATGTTCCACTAATGAAAGCTTATCCACATACATGTCACATTTACTTATCAATGGCTTCTCTGGTTTAAATTTTAAGCACGGACTTCTTTTTTTGAAGAAGAAATTCAAGCTTATGCCATAAATATGTAGAATAGGTGAACCATAATGGATTAGTAATGATTCATTAGTGAATAAGGTGAAGGAAAAATTGCTGCATGTCAATGAATGGTTTTGCAGAACATGCAACATCTGTCAAGAACCTAATGTCAATGGCAATCTGGGTGAAGAGCCCTAATTTTAAGTTTAGAAGTACGAAAATAATGCAGGTCCTATAGAAGAGACTGAAGTTTAATGCTTAAATCCCTAATTTTCATTAAAATTATTTTTAGGTCATAGAAAGAGAAACAAACAGAGAAGAGAATTATCTAGCATCATAATTATCCTCAGAATTTTCTGCACAGTAGGCTGGACTCATTTTCTAAAACAACTGCTAGCAAGATACCTTAATTCTTAGAAACTCTCCTTTTATAGAAAGGTTATTTATGGACTTTGCATTTCTCACAGGGACATACATATCTGATTGCAAAAGGCTAGTACTACGTGTTATATAACATTTTCCTGAGGAGATATGGACCAACGTTTCTTCGTCCAAGATAGAAGACTCATAAAGAAAATTGCATCCAAGTGTACCTCAGTGAATCAATGACTTCATATGGGTTTATTGGCAGTAGGGTAGGTGAGAAATGCTTATGGTAGAATAAGTGAGTTAGTTATAGGCAACTGCATCACCTAAAAGCCTACTCCAGCATGGGTGATGAGACATGGAAGCTATATTTTGTGAGCTTACCTGGAGGCAACTGAGCTAGATGGAATTCTCCTTTTCCTAGAATTTATGACTGCCTGTGTAGCCTTGGGGAAGATATTTATGAATCTGCAAGTTTTAGGGGTTTCTTGAGATCTATAAGTTTTATTTATTTCATGAGTCCTTTTGTTTTAAATTTATTTATACTACATGTGTATGAATGTTTTCCCTGAATGCATGTATGTACACCATATGTGTGTCTGATACCTGCAGAGGTCAGAAGAGGAATTCAGATCCCTTGAAACTAATAAAGAATGGTTGGGAGCTGAAAACTGAACCAAGGTCTTCCATAAGAATAACAAGTTCTCTAAGCCACTGAGCCATCTCTCCAGTCTGACTTCCTGAGCATTCAGGAATTTTATTGTAAGGAAGTGTTTCAATTGAGAGGAACTAGCAATAAAACATTCTTCTTGAGAAGACCTGTCATAAGCACACTTGTTAACAGAAAAAAAAAAATGTTGTTAAGATTGCTTTTACCACTATAAGAAATGTATTATTTAGTTGAGAAGGAAAACATCTTTGGGTCAGGAGAAGGAATCTAGATGATTCCCGGTCCAGAGAGAAAGTATGTATTCTGCATAGTAGTATGATCTAGGAAAAAACTCAAGGTAGGTGATAGCAAGAATCTTAAAGACAGAAGTATTAAGAACCAAGAAAAGCCAGTATTCACTTTCCACTAAGTGTTACGATACCGGCTTACCATGGCTGACTGAACCTCAACGCTAATTGAATGAATGATGTCTTCACCAAGACTACCAGAGTTTGCCTACCAGAATTTTTTCTAGCATTTGTGTTGTCACACACCACTATCATTAGTTAGCTTCAATAATAATGAGGCCCTAATTTATATATATATATATATATATATATATATATATATATATATATATATATTCTATTCCATGCATAGGTTAAACATAAGCCTCAAAGTACATAATTTAACTCATAAAATTAGTATACAATAAAGCATATATAAGGCATATGGTATTTTTTTCTCTATACCTAGTGTTGTTCATGGGCTCAATGTCTACTCAAATTCCTAAAAAAAAAAGGATTATTATTTAAGTTTGAATGAGAGAAAGGAGAACTTACTCAAAACCTAAGCTTGTAACTATTTCTCACTTATAATTTTAAAACTAAAATTTTACACATTTTGCACAATAAAATGTGTCATATAAACTTTATTTTAAAAGGCTTAGTTATCCAGTTTTAAGACACCTAAGACTGTAGATAAAGTTGTAGTGAATGAAGGACAAGCTCTAATAAAATGAGGAAATGGTACATGGTTGTGGCAACAGAGACTGCTTACCTGTGGGTCTGGTTCTCAGGCCTTCCCTGCATATGAGACTTTGGTCATGTAATTTCTATGAGCCTCAGTTCTTCAGAGTTCAGATACTTTACTTCATTCAGCTTCTGTGGAAGCATAAGTGGTAATGTGTATTTGTATTCGACCTTTAGCAAGAAGATTGACAAAATATTACTACTAAATAGGTGTTAGTTTTTACTGTAGCTGTTTTCCAGAAGAAAAAGAAAAGTGAAAAATCTAATCTTCCTCCATTTAAAGGGTGTTGAAGATCGTTTCAGTGAATGGGTATCTGGCAAATGTTTACTGAACAAGTGAGCTGTGACGACAGCATGATATTAATTTGAAAGACACACCACTAACTTCCCTCTGGGTTTTAGTTAGATTTTACACTTCTATTACATACACATTAGAGCAGAGATTACATTGTTTTTTTTTTATTATTTTCTCTAAACATGTGTATTCTGCAAGCTCTCTACATAGAAACCTGGTTGATGAAAGGTCTCACAACTTCAGAAGATTGTAAACAATAAAATATGTGTGATAAGTCCTAAAATTTACTCTAATTTATATAGGTGCATTTTTAAAGCATAATATAGCATAGAATGATGCTATAGAACAATAAAATAGACTCAAATTAAATTATAGCATAAGGTAATATTTAGCACCTGTTAGATGATATGAAGTTAGAAGAGCTTGTGTTATTACAAAATGTAAGACATGACCTCACCACTTCAGAGCATCAGACTAAGTAGCCAGATGAGACTATCTCGTTATTTATTAATTATTTGTTTTTTTACATATGCATTGAATTTGTTACTCTTACAAGAATTTGCCATGCACGCTACTAGGCACTAAGGTTGAAACAATAAAATAATGCTTTGGAGATGACTGACACAAAAATACTAATGAAAATAAAATGTGATTGAAGCAGTTGCGTCTTGGACTCTTATATGGGTCCTATATACTTAAAAGTTCCCTCAGATATCCCATGATGTCAGAATGTAATTCAGTGTGTCTATTTCTGGTGTTTTTTCCTCCATGTCTCTGACATTGCAATGTTACATCTGGGAGGGAGGAACAGACCTAAAAAGATCTTTCTGGCATCTCTGACCAAACTGTAAGTATTGCTTTCCTTTTACAAATTGTATTTCTCAGTTTCTTTAGAATTACAAGAAAACTAAGGCTGTCAGTGCAGGCTTGTGGACCTAAGAACTGAGTAACATAATGAATATGAGAGCAAGAAGGAGTAGAATGTAAGAGGCTATTAGGAGAAACTGAAAATGATGGGTAATGTATCTGGAAACTTTGCTGATGGGAAAGAAAAGAATCTCAGAGATGTTTCTGAGACCTAAAGTATGCATTGGTTGAAGCAACATTCTAACTTTGGGACATCCGGAATTGGAGCTCTTCAAAGAACAAATTTCATAGTATGAAGTTTATATAAGCCCGAGGAAAGGCAGAGGAACACCCGCTTCTTTGAACTCCTTGTCTTTGTTTGAACTTACCATTGTGAATCTGAGGCAAACTGTGCATGTCTGTTGCTTTTTGCCAGGAATAGTGGCATCTTGGAGGGGATGTTTCAGAACTTCAGTGGATGAATCACAGTATATTGGTAGTTTTAAATCCTATTTGAACAATCCTACTATTTATTTCATACAAGGGAATCCTAACATCTATGCTCTAAAACTTTGTTCTAGTGATCCAATTGATGGTGTTTTATACCGTGTATGTTTAGTAAGACATTTCCCACACAACTTGAGCTTTCTCTGTAGTTACATATGCTACCTGTTGTGCTTAACGTTAAAAAAGTATTCAGAGATTTTAGATGGCACTATTTTGTTCATGAAGAGCCTCTATTTCCTACCTAATTCAAATACTTAGAATTCAACTGTACATAACATAGACTATTTACAAAGTATTTTATAATTTCAGCAATGAAAGTACTGATTATATTTCTGTCTAACTAGAGACAAAACTTAATTTTTTAAAAAAAAAAATCTAATAATATGTGTTGATGGCTGCCTTTATGAAACCAATGTCTACCTTTCCTGACTTCAGGCTGCATTTTTCTCTAATCTTTTCCATTCTGTCTCATTCCTTTGTGTACGTTTCTACTTCCTGGTATAGTTAATGGTTTCTTAAACTGTCAGTCATATTCATTTTATTTTGACCATTGTGTCATATGCCACTGTAATAATGGATTTAATAAATCTATAAAGAGGAATAATTTGGCTTTATTTGGGTTTTATTTGGGTTAATAGTTTTAAATTTTCAGTTCATTTTCATTTGAGTTTGTTATTTTTACTTTGTGGTAGAATATGATAGGGGAAATGTGATTTGGAACAAAAGCATTTACTCCATGTCTGGGGACCAAAGAAGAAAGACAAGATAAGCTTGAGTTCCTAATGTCCCTTTCTGGGGATGTCTCCAGTGATTTGAAGACCTCCTCTTGTGTGGCATCTCTTAATCTTTGCACAGTCTCCTGATGACATTGAACCAGAACCAAATCGTTAGGAGTTGAGACAATTATACTGAGACAGTAATCTTAATAGTTGGTTTATTAAATTTAAGGATCCTGGGATTCTATTGTATCTGTTTTACCTATCTGGGCTTCTGTCCAATCTTCAGGAAAATGTGGAAATTTGATTAAATAAATAATTAAATATGCTTGGTATCTAAGTGCACTTCATGAGTTTATGGTTCAATTGGAACAACTAGAGGCTTCAGAAATGACTCTTTGTTGATATCACAATATCTTATGAGACGAAACAAAAATAAATATAATTTGTAGTTATCTTCATCTTTGTTCCTGGCTGGCAATTGTGCATGTGTTGTGCATGTGTGTGTGCAGCATGTGTGACATTTTAAGCAGCAGGAAAAAGCAAAGGGGAGTGATGAAGGTCAAGATGACCTTTTGTGTAATAGCAGAACTTCTTACATGGAAAGAGAGAAGTCAGTACTAATCAGCAACATGTTTTCAAGTTATAGACACCAGAGGAAAGAGAGGGGAACCACGGGTAAATAACAGGTTTGTGCTACTACCTCTTGCTGTTTTTTATTCTGTTCATGACACACATGTAGCCCCACAAATTATTTTCTAAAGCTGCAAATGTTCTCTTTTACAAGAGATCCATCGTCTATGATTCTGACTCCATGTACTGAAATGAATGGAATCAATTGAATACTCTGTAATAATGCTGAATAAAAATTACCTGCTTGAGTCCATAACCTTTTCCAAACAGTATAATAATTGAAATGCTATCCTGCTACATGGAAATTGTGACACTCTAACTTCTCTTCATTCTGTATGAGGCCTCAGAATGTCTCACCAATATGATGAATAAATACATGTAGTACTTTCAGTTTTACTTTCCTTCCCTTAAGCTAGCTAATATATTTATGTTGTTCAGACATATTCTATTGTTCTAGGAGTCATGCACCATGACACTTTCTAGTAATTTAGAAATTATTAATTATGTACCTGTTCTAAGAACATTACATGGAAAGCATACATCCATACTCACAAATATTAAAATCCATACTAAATGTAAAACTACATGCATAGACAGCTCATGTATAGTTGAGTGTATGTATGGAAATTGGTGCAAATTTAAATAGTGTCACATGTTTTATACAGTGTCCTACTCTGTCTCACGCTGTTATAAAGGACTATCACAGCCTATGTCATTTATACAAAACAAAGGTTTGTTCGTCTTTCATTCTATAGGTTGAAAAGTCCAATTCAAGCATTTTACCTCCTGAGGGTCTTCTTTCCACAGAAAGCAGGACGTGATGAAAGTAGACACATGACAGGGAAAAAAGGGGTGAACTTCCGGTCTCCAGTACTTTTATGATAAACAGTGATCCACTGAAGAAGATAGAGTGCTCCTGACATAACACGGTCTGCCAGTTACTGTATACAAACACTGTTGCTGAGGATTACATTTTCAAACGGTGTTAGCTGGGGACATGTTCAAACCCTGTGTAGCGTTCAGCTATTCATGTTATTTGTAGGGCTCACAATATGTCTGCTGGCCACCATCATTTTCACATGATGTATCTGAAGTGCCAAGAAGTGGAGAGAATCAGCCAAGGTGTACAGAGGAATAATTCGGGCACCAATTTGACTGAGAGCTATTTATTTCATGATGTGGATTGTTTTATGGGGTAATGGATGTATTTTCCTCATCTATGTACTTTATATCTACATCATAATTGAATGCGAACTAAGAAAGAAATAAGGTTCATCAAGCCGGGTTTTAGCTGGATAATACCTAATTGGTGGAGGCAATAATAGATGGAGAGTAGAGAATGATAGAACCAAATAGTTCCTGCCAAAACTTGAAATTGAAAATTGAAGGCTAGTCATTTCATTTCTTACTCCAAATCTTATTGTTTTCTTATATATAATTTAACCAGCTCTTGACTACAACTTAAACGTGTGAAAAGTAGAAAGGAATAACCCAATGCCAGAGTGCATTACATATCAAACTGAAAAATACCATTAAGGGAAAGGGAAACTACTGTCTTCAGTCTTGCTTTACTTTCCATAGACAGTAGATAGCATGAGTGTAAGATGGTGAAAGGGTCATAGTACTTCAATCAAGATAATAAAATTATGTAAGTTGATATGGTACTATGTCCATGGTCTGCTGTTCACAAGTTGTTTTTCCTAGATCATTTTGTTAGTGAGATGTATTGATTGAGCCAGTAGCTTCTCTGAGAACTACTGGATCTTCCTCTGGCTTCTATGCCTCCTGAGCCAAATGTATATTTAGTTCAATGACCAGAGTTTCAGTTTTTCTTTGATCATGTGAATCTCTGATGTCAGTACTTTTGGATAGCAAGAACTGATGAACATCTCAGTCCATCCCTACCTATTCCAGCTAGTGTTTGTCCTCTCCACATCACATGTCTTTACTTTCTTTTTTTTTTTTTTTTTTTGTTTTTGTTTTTTGTTTTTCGAGACAGGGTTTCTCTGTGTAGCTTTGCGCCTGTCCTGGAACTCACTTGGTAGCCCAGGCTGGCCTCGAACTCACAGAGATCCACCTGGCTCTGCCTCCCGAGTGCTGGGATTAAAGGCGTGCGCCACCACCGCCCGGCACATGTCTTTACTTTCTATCTTGCTATTAACTTGTCTTCAGCCTTCAGGAGGAGTAATAACAGCGAGTAATAACAGCATTCTTAGAGGAACTGATTATTCAGTTCTGTACTTGTGCAACAATAAATCCCACTACAGAATTCTTATGATGCTCATTGGGAAATCTAGTATTGCTTCCTGCAGGCTTCAACTTAAATATCCTTTCCAAAGTGCTTCTGAGGAATATTTTCTATAGTGTGCTTCTCTTTGTTTCTTAAGTTAAACTCTGTCTCAAAATTTTGGTTTATTTTATGGAAAACTGTATTATATTTCATCTTTATATTAATCTGTTTTCTTTTTGTAAATACCTATCTCCCTTATTAAATACACATTCAATAAGAAAAATGTTTTTTGTACATTCTCTTGTATACTTTGCATGCAATGAATAGCACAATTCCTGACACACAGTGAATATCCAATAAAGAGTTTTGTATCCATAAATAAAATATGGGCACCATTTTAGAAAGCTACTGTTTAGAGCCATATTATTGACTTTTCCCATTGCTATGGCCAAATACCTGACAAGAAGTAACCTAAGGGATGAAGAGTTCATTTTGGCTCACCGTTAGGGAAGGCATGGAGGCAGGAGCTGCACACAGGGGCTGTGCAATGTTTCTCTCACCCAGTTAGATCAGGAAGCATTAAAAATGAGTGCTTGCACTCATTGGCTCTTTTCCCTTTGTTCAGTCTGGATTCTTAGCCAAAGAGATAGTGCACCCACATTTGTTGTGAGTCCTCCTTCTTCAGCTAAATCTCCCTGGAAAACACCATTTTGGACAACCATGGAAATGCATATCCTAAACAATTTCAAACCCATTCATTTTGCCTATGAAGATTCACTATGGCAATAGCTCCACAAACTACGATTTTCAGACACAACAAGTGAGCATAGAGGGTACTATTAAAGCTGATAAATATGAAATAAGGGAGGTTGAGAAATAGACGAAAAAATAGGAAATATGAGCAATAAAACTTAAGAAGAATACTTTATATAGTGAAGAATCTGAGGAAAAAGAAGAAAGAATCAGAAGATATCAGGATTCATTCTTGACCTGGACAGGAAGCTTCTTCTCAGATGGATAGCTTTTATAGTGCCAAAAAGTGCTGTGTAGTCTACTGAGAGAAAAAAAAGGCATCAACAATCTTACCCAATACCATTTTCTGCTACAATAATGACCTGCTAGGTAAGAGGTACCCACTGGTATATTCCTAAGTAGCTCTACACTAATGTGGTAACTAACAACTGTCTGATTAGCTTTGAAGGAGGGAATTCTATGTCAACTGTGATACTGCAATCCTGGTCAGAAACTGGTGGATCTGGAGTCTACAGGCCCTTGGGTAGCACCTGATATATTAATTTTGCTAAATAGTCATAATGTTAAATTGTCTTCTAAATATTCATGTTTGCATACATAAACTTGGATTAATCTTAAGGTTGTGAAGAGAAGCTTCTTTTCTTCTATTTTACAAACTTTATTATTCAAAAAAACTGCAAATACATAAAAACATCCCACACAAAAACTAACCAGCCCCCAAATCTATGCAGCTTAATGAGTTTCTACATTAGAACAGACATTCAGAACAGAAGCTGTGAAGTGTCACATTGCATTTTGCACTTTCAGTATTGTATATATTTTATGCACTTATCACCAAAAACAAGAAATCCATGACAGAATTACAACTAGCAAAACAATTCACTTTAGGTCCTCTTTCCTAACTAATGTGTGTCCTTATCTGCATTTAGTTCTTCTTGATTTTCCTTTATTTGTCTTTTCTTGTTCTCTTTTTTTCATGCTATTCTGCACCCACATGTATACTTTTTACATGTATTTTTGGCTAGATTATGCAGATGATAGAGAACACACTGCTTTTCCCTTTTAAGACCATTTAATACCCATGCTTAATAATACATATTCTAGGTTCATCCATTTATTCTGCAAATTTTTAAATTGATTTTTCTGTAGAGCTGAGTAATATTCATATATATGCACACACATGTCTATATGCACCAAATTTTCGTTATTCATTGATCTGTTGATGAAAGTCAAGGTTGGTTCCAGTTCTTTGCTATAGTGAATACAGTAACAATAGATGCAGAAGTTCAAATATCTCTATGGTGCAGTATGGAGTTCTCTATGTATAAACCCAGCAATGAAATAATTGTGTCATATGATTGTCCTATTTTGAATATTTTGAGAAATCTCCAAAATGTAAACTGCTCCCCTACCAACAATGAATACAAATTCCTTACTGTCCACATCCTCTCCAGCATTTGTTGTCAGTTTGTTGACAATAGCCATTCTGAATGGGCAAAGACGGTATCTTAAGGTCGTTTTAATGTGCATTTCCCTGGTTGCTGGGGATATTGAATATTTTTTAAAGTAGCTTCGGCCAGTAACTTTGTATATCTGTTTTTGAAAACTGTCCATTCAGTTAATTTGTCCATTTATTACATTGTGTTTTATTTCCTTCACATTTAGTTTCCTCATTTTTTTTTCGGTAAATTCTGTATATAAGGCCCTTGTTTCAAGACTTTTCGTTTAAAAGATAACATGTTCTTGACAGGTGACTAGGAATGTGGTGAGGCTTCTCATTAAAGATTAGAAACAGATGCCGGGCGGTGGTGGCGCACGCCTTTAATCCCAGCACTCGGGAGGCAGAACCAGGCGGATCTCTGTGAGTTCGAGGCCAGCCTGGGCTACCAAGTGAGTTCCAGGAAAGGCGCAAAGCTACACAGAGAAACCCTGTCTCGAAAAACCAAAAAAAAAAAAAAAAAAAAAAAAAAAAAAGAAACAGAGGTTTACAAGCTAGCTCAAAGGTTAATACACCTTGCGGTTCTTGCAGAAGGGTGGAGCTTGATACCCTGCAGCCGCATCCAGTGCTTCACAACTGTCTGTAACTTTAGTAACTGGAGATCAGACATCCTCTTTGATGTCAGCGTCCATTGGTACTTATATTCACATGCAAAACCTACACACACATACTGAAAAGTAAAAGCGAAATAACTCTAAAGACAGGCTTTAGTGAATTTAAAGTTTTCCATTTGGGTGGAAATTTCTGAATAGGAGTCAGGATTTGTGACACACTAATCTATATGTGTCAAGACATTGGTGTTACTGAAAGCTGCAGATATAGTTAAGTTTCTCCAGGTAGACCGTCAAAGTAAATTTAAAAATCTGAGGAATCCTAAAGTATTTGTGGTGAGAGGAAGAACAGCAGAAATATAAAGCTTAAGAGATTGTAAAGGAGTCCTCTTTCTTTAAGTATAAAGTATTACTTTTTGTATTGGTAACCTGTCATAATATTATGAATAGACAAGAGTCCCACACTTCAGAAATCAGACAGACTAGGCTATGGGCATTTAATGTCCTTTACCTTCTGATGTTATCACTTAACTCTTACAACAAAAATACTCATAATAACATTCCAACTCCTTTGAATGATTCCCCACCCCACCCCCCACAGTGGAAAACTCAGTGCATTGTTTGCTGAAGGCTTCTCTTTGTCAGCAGAAGGCAGTAATTCTCAACTGATATCAATTTTGCTCCACAGAACATGTTTGGTGGTGTTTGGAGGCAACTGTTACTGGAATCTACTAAACAGACATTGGAACTCTGCTAAATTTCTGAGCACACACCAAACCAGCAGCTTCAGCATACAGAAAACACTCTCCATTCACAGGCGAAAAGAACTGAGGCACAGAATCACCAGTCTACAGAAACCTTTACAAATGGTTGTTGTTCAAAGCATGAAGTCTAGAAGATGGTTTTTGCACATATGCACATACACATGCATTTAAAAATGACCATGTCTTCAAATAAGTGGTAGGAAACTGAAGTTTTATTTATGATTTATTTATTTAAGGTACATTGAGGTTTTGCCTGCATATATGTCTGTATGAGGTGTCCTCTCCCCTGGAACTGGAATTACAGATAGTTGTGAACTGCCATGTGGGTGCTGGGAATTGAATCTGGGTCCTCTGGAAGAGCAGTCAGTGCTCTTAACCTTTGAGCCATCTCTCCAGCCCCCCAAAAATGAAGCTTTATTTGTTCACTGTTCCTTAGAGTTTTCCCTATAGTCACAGATATTTTAAGTTGCTTAATTCTCCTAAGAGGTATTCTTTGTGCCCTGTTTCCCATAGTTAATTGACCTGTGTCTGATAAAACACTTTGAGAAACTAAGAATCTGCAAGAAAGATTTGGAAATACTATTTTAGAATCAAGGCATGTAGTTTATACATTTATATCCAAAATAAAAAATAAAGTACTGTGTACCACATTTAAATACATAAAAATTATGAATTGATACAAATAAACTATATGTATAAGATATTACTAAAATAATACCTACTTAATATTTAGTTTGAAATATTTAATATTACAAAAATAATATTTAACCTGTGTCCAATAGTGTATGATTAATCTCTTACATTTACCTTGCATCTTTATAACACAAGTCCATAAAATCAACTGACATCACATAACCATGTTTCCGTGATTTGAGATTCACTCACCAATGGGAAAGTGTAAATGTGTTCAGTTTCCTTAAATCCTCCTGTTGCAGCAACACAACTATTTCTTAGTTTTATTCATTTGCTTTTCGAAAATTTCAGAGAATTACCTGAGTATTATATGTATATCACTAGCCTTGTGTCCTCCCCTGTCCAACTCCTCCCTAAGTTTCCCCCAACTCTCACTCAAGTTCATGATTTCTTCATCTAACCATTATTTAACACACACATACACACACACACCACCACCACCACTACCACGTACTAAGCATATTTACTTTTGTTCTTATGCACACATGTTTAGGGCTGTCAAACTGTTGTTAGATAACTTATTATGGGATCCTTCCTGGAGAAGACTTTCTCTTAGCAACCATTGGTTGCCTATAGCTCTTCATCTAGGTTGGAGCCCTGTGAAAATTTATCTATCTGTGTTGTTATGTGAGCTAATCTTGTCGTGCTGGTATGTGTATTAAACAGACAAAGATTCAAGAAGACAAATGAAACAATTAAAACATAATCTGTGGGTATGAAACGATTTAAGTTCCTGAAACAATAAAAATGGCTAAAAAGTATCTTTACATGTGCTTAACACCCTTAGCAACAAGGAAATACATATTAAAACTACTTTGAGATGTTGTCTTGTCCAATTTAGAATAGGAAAGATCAAAAAAACAACTGATTAGAAATGCTAACAAATATGCTACAGAGGAGTGTTTTTTGCTGTACAGGTTTACTTACTATTGTACAGATTGCAAACTAGTGCTGTACTATGGAAATCAAGGAAAGCGTTTATTTCCTTAACACTTCCATATTCATATTACTGTTCATTATCAAAGGCAGTCAGGGGAGGAACACAAACAGGTTGGTAACCTTGAAAGCAGGAGCTGATACCATGGAGGATTGCTGCTTACTATCTTGCTCTTTGTGGCTTGCTCAGCCTGCTTTCTTAAAGAACCCAGGACCATCAACCCAGGAATAACATGCCCCAAAGTGAGCTAGGCCCTCCCACATCTATTACTAATTAAGAAAATGCTCTACAGGCTTGCCTACATCATGGTCTTCCAGAGGCATTTTCTTAAATGGGATTTCCTCTTCTCAAATGATTGTAGCTTGTGTCAAGTTGACATAAAAAATCAGATAGCACTAAACCAAGTAAAAAATTAGATGAGTTTAAATGGAATTATTTTATTTAAATGATAATGATGTTTGCCCTGAAAGACATAAAGTATCTAATAAAAACTCCAGTCCAGGCATGGGAAACTTCCCCTTGACTTGCTCATCAAGTGAGTACAACAGTTTCTAGGAACAATAAAGGTATGGTCATTGTCCTTGGTTGCCTTTCATACCTTCAATGTAAGACCCAGTTGCTGAAAACTCCTCACACTCCAGACACAGGATTTAGAGTATTCAATCTAGAACTAACCTTTAAGGCTATTTTCGAAGAACTAGCTCTCATAGTCCTGGGACATCATCATGAAAGCTGTCAAGAGGAAAAGAAACATTATTTCTACACAACTGTGATGCTTAGGAATCATAACAATATCTAGACCAGAAATATATTCTCAATGGCGTATTAGTGGCAATTTATCTCTTTTTTCCTCTCTTTTTTTAAAAATTTTATTTTATTTTACAATACAATTCAGTTCTACATATCAGCCACGGATTCCCTTGTTCTCCCCCATCCTGTCCCCCTTCCCTTTCCCCTAGCCCACCCCCCATTCCCACCTCCTCCAGGGCAAAGCCTCCCCCGAGGACTGAGAACAACCTGGTAGACTCAGTTCAGGCAGGTCCAGTCCACTCCTCCTAGGCCGAGTGGCAATTTATCTTAAAGGTAAACAACAGCTCTCTAGTTGGACTTAAAGCAGGATCAGTAGGGAAGAAATCATGCCTAGTACTAATCACTAAGCCAAATGTCTGTGGCTGCAGAGGTCATAGACCTGAGAGGAAAACCTATTACTGCCAGATTCCTAAATCATAACAACATCTGTTTTCTAAATACTTATTCTTTTTTTTACTTTATTAAGAAATATTTTATTCATTTTATATACTAACCACAGATGTCCCTCTCTTCCCTCCTCCCGCCTTCATATCCTTTCCCCCCCAACCCACCCCCTTTTCCCTTCTCTGAAAAGTTAAGGCTTCCTATGGGGAGTCAGCAGAGCCTGGCATATTCAGTTGAGTCAAGTACAAGGCCCAACCCGGCACCAAGACTGTGCAAGGTGTCCCACTATAGGTAACGGGTTCCAAAGAGCCTGTTCATGCACCAGTGATGGATCCCGAGTCTACTGCCAGGGAGCCCCTTAAGCAGATCAAGCTACATAACTGTCTTATGTAGAGGGCCTACTCCAGTCCCATGGAGGCTCTACAGCTGTTGGTCTAAAGTTCATTAGTTCTTACTAGCTTGGTTTGTTTGTCTTTGTAGGTTCCCCCATCATGATCTTGATGCCCCTTGCTCATACAATCCTTCTTCCCTCTCTTTGACTAGATTCCTGGAGCTCAGCCAGGTCCTTGGCTATGGATCTCTGAATTGTCTTCTATCAGTTACTGGATAAAGGCTCTATGATGACAGTTAGGGTATTCATTGATCTGGTTACTGGGGTAAGCCACTTCAGGCACCTCTTCCACTGTTGCTAGTAGTCTAAGCTGGGGTCATCATTGTGGATTCCTGGGAATTTCCCTAGCACCAGGTTTCTCCCTATCCCCATGATGCCTCCCTCTATCAGGGTATTTCTTTTATTTCTCTCCCGCCTCGTGCCTGTTCCAGCTGGTCCATAATGTTTCTTTATGCTCTCATCCCCCATTCCCTACTCTCTATTGCTCCCATCACACTCAGTTTACTTATGGAGATCTCATCTATTTCCCCATCCTGGGGTGATCTATGTGACCTTCTTAGGGTCCATCTTGTTAGTTAGCTTTCTGGAACTGTGGGTTGTAGTCTGTTTATCATTTGCTTGACATCTAGTATCCACTTATGAGTGAGTACATACAACGTTTGTCTTTCTTAGTCTGGGTTACCTCACTCAGGATGATATTTTCTAGTTCCATTTGCCTGCAAACTTCATGATGCCATTTTTTTTAACTGCTGTGTAGTACTCCATTGTGTATGTACACCAAATTTTCTTTATCCAGTCTTCAGTTGAGGGGCATCTAGGTGGTTTCCAGGTTCTGGATATTATGAATAATGCTGCTATGAACATAGAGGAGCAAGTGTCCTTGTGGAATGATTAAGCATTCCTTGAACATATGCCAAAGAGTGGTACCATTGGGTCCTGAAGTAGACTGATTCCCAATTTCCGGAGAAACCAGCATATTAATTTCCAAATTGACTGTACAAGTTTGCACCCCAACTAACAATGGAGGAGTGTTCCCCTTGTTCCACATCCTCTTCAACATAAGATTGCCATTTTTACTATGTTAATCCTACCTATCCATGAGCATGGGAGATCTTTCCATTTTCTGACATCTTCTTTAATTTCTTTTTTCAGGGACTTAAAGTTCTTGTCATACAGGTCCTTGACTTGCTTAGTTAGAGTTACCCCAAGGCATTTTATATTGTTTGTGGCTATTGTAAAGGGTGATGTATTTCTGATTTTCTTCTAAGCCTGTTTGTCATTTGTATATATGAGGGCTACTTTTTTTTTTTGAGTTAATATTGTATCCTGCTATGTTGCTGAAGGTGTTCATAAGCTGTATGAGTTCCTTGGTTGAATTTTTGGGGTCACTTATGTATACTATCATGTCATCTGCAATACTGAAAGCTTGGCTTCTATGTCAACGTTTTTTTGTTTTTTTTTTTTATTTTACTATGTCAATCCTATCTATCCATGAGCATGGGAGATCTTTCTGATGTCTTCTTCAATTCCTTTCTTCAGAGACTTAATGTTCTTGTCATATAGGTCTTTCACTTGCTTAGTTTGAGTTACCCCAAAATTATTTTATATTATTTGTGGCCACTGTAAAGGGGGATGTTTCTCTGATTTCTTTCTCAGCCCCTTTTTCATTTGTATATAGGAAAGCTACTGATTTTTTTTTTTTAGTTAATCTTGTATCCTGCCACATTACTGAAGGACTTTGTCAGCTGTAGGAGTTCCCTGGTAGAATTTTTAGGGTCTCTTATGCATACTATCATATAGTCTGCAAATAGCAAAAGTTTGACTTCTTCCTTTCCAATTTTTATCCCCTTGA
The DNA here is from genome assembly GCF_007827085.1 of Peromyscus californicus insignis. NCBI lineage: Eukaryota > Metazoa > Chordata > Mammalia > Rodentia > Cricetidae > Peromyscus > Peromyscus californicus. The sequence continues at coordinate 53,878,895 of NW_026294617.1, forward strand.
TCTCCTTTTGTTGTCTTATTGCTCTAGTTAGAACTTTGAGTACTATATTGAACAGATATGGAGAGAGTGCACAACCTTGTCTTATTCCTGATTTTGGTGGAATTGTTTTGAGTTTTTCTCGATTTAGTTAGAAGTTGACTGTTTGCTTCTGTAAATTGCCTTTATTAAGTTTAAGTATGTTTCTTGTATTCCTTATCTCTCCAAGACCTTTATCATGAAGGGGTGTTGGCTTTTGTCAAATGTTTTTCAGCATCTAATGAGACGATTGTTTTTTTTTTCTTTCAGTTTTTTTATATTGTATTATATATAGTATTACATTGACAGATTTTTGTATGTTGAACCATCCTTGCATCTATAGTATGAAGCCTACTTTGTCATGGTGGATAATTTTTTTGATGTGTTCTTGGATTTGGCTCACTAGTATTTTAATGAGTATTTTTGCCTCAAAATTTCCTGAGGAAGATTGGTCTATAATTCTTTTTCTTTGTTGCATCTTTGTTTGTTTTGGGTATCAGGGTAACTTTAGCCTCATTAAAAGAGTTTGGCAATGTTCCTTCCTTTTCTATTATGTGGAACAATTTGAAGAGTATTAGTATTAGCTCTTTGAAATTCTGGTAGAATTCTGCACTGAAACCATCTGGTCCTGGACTTTTTTTTTTTTTTTTTGGAGACTTTAATGACTGCTTCTATTTCCTTAGGGTTCATTGGTCTATTTAAATTGTTTATCTCATATTGATTTAATTTTTGTATGTGGTACCTATCCAGAAAATTGTCCATTTCTTTTAGAATTTCCAATTTTGTGGAGTAGAGGTTTTTTTTTTTTTTTTTTCGTTTTTCGAGACAGGGTTTCTCTGTGTAGCTTTGCGCCTTTCCTGGGACTCGCTTGGTAGCCCAGGCTGGCCTCGAACTCACAGAGATCCACCTGGCTCTGCCTCCCGAGTGCTGGGATTAAAGGCGTGCGCCACCACCGCCCGGCCGGAGTAGAGGTTTTTGAAGTATGACCTGAAGATCCTCTGGATTTCCTCATTGTCTGTTGTTACGTCTCCCTTTTCATCTCTGATTTTGTTAATTTGGATCCTCTCTCTCTGCCTTTTGGTTAATTTGGATAAGAGTTTGTCTATCTTGTTGATTTTCTCAAAGAACCAACTCTTTATTTCATTGATTCTTTGCATTGTTCTCTTTGTTTCTATTTTATTGATTTCAGCCCACAATTTGATTATTTCCTGTCATCTATTCCTCCTGTGTGAGTTTGCATCTTTTTGTTCTAGACCTTTCAGGTGTGCTGTTAAGTCACTAGTGTGAAATTTCTCCATCTTCTTTATTTAGGCATTTAGTGTTATGGATTTTCCTCTTAGCACTATTTTCATAGTGTCCCATAAGTTTGGGTATGTTGTAAATTTGTTTTCATGGAATTCTCGGAGCCTTTAATTTCTTTATTTCTTCCTTGACCCGTTGGTGATTCAGTTGAGCATCATTCAGTTTCGATAAGATTGTTGGCTTTTTGTAATTTTTGTTGTGGAAATCTAACTTTAAGCCATGGTGGTCTGATAAAATACAGGAGGTTATTCCAATTTTCTTTGTATCTGTTGAGCTTTGCTTTGTGACGAGAATGTGGCTGATTTTAGAGAAGGTTCCATAGAAGTGCTGAGAAGAAGGTATATTCTTTTGTGTTAGGGTGGAATGTTTTGTGGATATGTTAAGTTTATTTGAGTCATAACATCTATTAGATTTCTTATTTCTCTGTGAAGTTTCTGTCTGACAGACCTGTCCATTAGTGAGAGTGGGGTGCTGAAGACTCCCACTACTAGTGTGGGGTTTGATAGGCAATTTAATCTCTAGTATTGTTTCTTTTACATCCGTGAGTACCCCTGTATTTGGGGTATAAATGTTCAGAATTGAAACTTCATCTTGGTGGATTTTTCCTGTGATGAATATATAATGTCCTTCCTGATCTCTTTTGATTGATTTTAACTTGAAGTCTATTTTGTTAAATGTTAAGATAGCTACACCAGCTTGTTTCTTAAGTACATTTGATTTGAAAGTCTTCTTCCAGCCTTTCACTGTGAGATAGCATTTGTCTGTGAAGTTGAGGTGTGTTTCTTGTACGCAGGAGAAGGATGGAACCTGTTTTCATATCCATTATGTCAGCCTGTGTCTCTTTATAGGCAAATTGAGTTCATTGATATTAAGGGATATTAATGAACAGTGATTATTAATTCCTGTTATCTTTTAGTGGTTTTGTGTGTGTGTGTGTGTGTGTGTGTGTATGTGTGTGTGTGTGTGTGTGTGTGTGTGTGTGTTTCCCTTTTTTGGATTTGCTGCTCTGGGTTTATCTATTGCCTTTGTTTTTGTTGGTCCCTCTGTCTTAGGATAGAGTTTTTCTTCTAGTTCTTTCTGTATGGCTGGATATTATTTAAATCTGGTTTTGTCATGGAATATCTTGTGCACTCCATCTATGGTGATTGAAAGTTTTGCTGGGTATAGTAGTCTGGGCTGGCATCAATGAACTCTGCTTAATACATCTGACCAGGACCTTCTGGCTTTCAGAGACTCCATGGGAAAGTCTCGAGTGTTTTCTGATGTTTCTGCCATTATAAGTCACTTGGCCCTTTTCCTTTGATGCTCTTAATATTCTTTCTTTATTCTGTATGTTTAGTGGTTTGATTATTATGAGGCTAGGGGACATTTTTGGGGGGTTCTAGTCTATTTGGTGTGCTTAAGCTTCTTGTATCTTCATAGGTATTTCCTTCTTTAAGTTGGGAAAGTTTTCTTCTATGATTTTGTTGAATATATTTTCTGTGCTTTTGAGTTGGTATTCTCCTTCTTCTATCCCTATTCTTAGATTTGGCCTTTTCATGGTGTCCCAGATTTCCTGGACATTTTGTGTTATGATTTTTTCAGCTTTAGTGTTTTCTTTGACTGATGAATCTATTTCCTCTATTATATCCTTCATGCCAGAAATTCTCTCTTCCATCTCTAGTATTATCTTGTTTATGGTAGCCTCTGTCATTCCTGTTTATTTCCTGAGATTTACTATTTTCAGCATTCCCTTGGTTTGTATCTTCATGGTTTATATTTCAATTTTCAAGCCTTGAAACATTTCCTTCACCTGTTTAATGACTTTTTCTTAGTTTTCTTGGCTTTCTTTAAGGAATTTACTGATTTCTCCCATTTTTTGTTTGTTCTTTCCTAAATTTCTTAAGGGAATATTTCTTGTCCTCTTTAAAGGCCTCTATCATCTTCATAAAGTTATTTTTAAGGTTGCTTTCTTCTGCTTCTTCTTCATTGTGATGTTTAGGTCTTGCTGTTATAGAACTACTAGGTTCTGGTTGTGCCATATTGTTCTTTATGTTGTTGTATGTTTATGTTTTTGCACTGGCATTTACTATTCCACAAAAGGTGCAAGCAGTGTCTGTGTCTGAGGAGCTGTTCTTGTTCCAATCTGTGCTTTCTGTGTCTGTGTCTCAGGGGACCACTCTTGGTCCAATCAGAGCTCTTGGTCTAATTGGAGCCGGTGGATTCTCTGTACCAGGGAGCTGCTCATGGTCCAATAAGAGCTGGAAGATTCTGTCCTAGGGAGCCACTGAGGTTGCAGGGGGTGGGTGGGTTTGGTGTAAAGGAATAGTTTTGTAGATTCTAGAGTTTGATAGAGTGTGCTGCTGGGAGGCCTGTAGGAATCTTCCCTGCTGGTCTGCAACTGCAGCAGCAATGGGTGGGGGTGGTAGGGCACAGATTGTGCTCCAGGGCCTAGGTCCTAGGGGCAGGACTCTCTGGCTGGGAGAAAAGTCACTCACCTCTTGGTCCAATCAGAGCTGGCAGATTCTGTTTCTAATGGAGCTGCTGAGGTTGCAGGGGAATGGGTGGTTTGGGGGTAAGGAGTTTGTCTTGTAGATTGCAGGGTACTCTAGGGGGTGTTGGTGGGGAGACATGCCCACAGGAGTCTTCCCTGCTGGCCTGCAATTTTGGCAGCCTAAATACTTATTCTTATACCCATAGGTAGGTATAACTGTCACCCATTAGCAAAGAAACTTCTTTTTGCAATGGATGGAGACTATTACAGAGATCCACAACTAACCAAAATGTGGAGAATCAGTGACTGTAGGGTATCCATCACCAAATGTTTTATGTACAAATAAATCCCTATACCTAAGGCTTAGATAAAATTATGGAAAGGGGCAGAAAGATTGTAAAAGCCAGAGGACCAGGATGCCTGATTCTAAATAGAGTCTTCTATTCATGACTGAGAAGTTGTACCAGTGAAATTTCAACAAAATGATTTACCATTTCCTAAAAGCAATGCATCTTGGTTGTCTAATGATGATGTCATTGGCCTGCTATCTCTTTGTAGCAGTAGTGGTGAATCATTGACTAGAAAATACATTACTATCCATGGAGATTTATTGTTTGTAGCAACCTTATGTTTTTATGAACTATTTTACATTGTAAGTTTTAAGGAAGAAAATCAGTAAATAATCCAGTGTATTGATGATGACGATGGTGTCAAGAGGTTTGCAAAGTAGGAAGTAGTTTAAGTTTTAAAAGATGGTCGGTTTATGAAATGGAAACATGAAAAATGAGCTCCTGAAATTTTTCTTTGAACTAAAACGGGAACATAGAAGACTGCTCAAATTGTATCAAGAGGAAGGTTAAACAAGATGTGCTATGTTAACATGTACTTAAATCAGCTCTGAAGTCAATGCTGTTATAGAATCATTAGGATGCAGTCTAAATCCCAAACATCATTGAATTGTACTTAGAGATTCTTACAGTAGAAAATTATATATTACTTACATTTATTAACACAATATTTTTGGTTTTATTAAATTATTTTCTATCTGCATATTTTAAAATGCTTAAATGGAAAACACATTCAACAGTGTCACAAAGAAAGTATATCAAAAAATTTTTTTTAACTTAACATAAAGATTTAATTTTTTATTTTTTATTTTTAATGTATGTGTGGGTGTTGCCCACATGCAAGCAATGCCCACTGAGGCCAGAAGAGAGCATCAGATTTCCTAGGAATGAATTACAGACATATGTGAACTGCCTTGTGTGTTCTGGGAACAAAACCTCGGTTCTCTGAAATAACAAGTGCTCCTAATTGATGAGTCAACTCTCTAGCTACAGTCAAAAGTGGTTTATGTCTACAGATATAGACATGGGTGTCTGTACAAATTCAAGATGAATAATTCTAACTAATATTTGGTAACAGGATCTCGGTATTTTAGGTCCTATAATTTTCTTTTATGTTTAATGATAGTAGTTAAATTTTTGACAGAAAAAAATTAGAACAGAAAGTTGAGGCACAAAATCATACCAATAACATGTTTATTGACAACGTGGCATGTATAGGTGCATATACAGCCATTTTCCCATTCATTTTATATCAGTCAACATCCACAATTGGCATTATTTATTGAATATTCTTACATTTATACAGTTTTTGGTGATGTCATCTGGCATGGTAGCTGATTTAAAAATATATATATATATATATAGATATATATATCTGATTTCAATATACATCTGATATTATTCCTGATTTAGCAATTTTATTTTTTTTAATTAAATGCAGAAGTGGATGGCTGTACAAACATTTTAAACATGAATTAAAAGTATATTAATATTTTAATAAAACTATCAAGTTTTTGTGACTCAAAAACATAGTATTATTTTACATTGTCCTTATAATGGCATAATTTGGTTTAATTGATTAATTCACTGTTTATTCAAGCAATTACCTGTCAAATCTGCAAGAAAATTTAAGTGAATTCACGTCTCTGGTGTTTTCAAGACAGCTTTCATGTGTACTATTTTCTTAATAATGTGATTTATATTCTGTTAAAGACACATTCACAAACTTTGCAAAGTATTTTCTGTAATAAAAAAATAGCTAGAATTAATTCAAATGTCCACTATAATGAATTCTCTTAGTCAAATCACATACCATCCATATCAGTAAGGAAGGGCATTTGGAAAGAACGAGCTCTTAAAGTTATATGTATGACAGAAAGCTTAACAACAGCACACATAAACATGTAACATTACTAAGGCATCAAATAAACTACTACAGGGCATATGTAAATGTTTGAAATAAGTAAAAAGTCTTGTAAAATAGTCAGCAAACTCTGCACCTATTATTGGATACAACTTATTAAGACATCTAGGGTCTGGAAGATATCTGAATGGCTAAGTGCTTGCTGTGAAAATATGAGGAACTGAGATCGTATTTCCAGTATCCACTTAAAAGCTGGGCCCAGAAGGGCATACCTCTAATACATCTGCTGGTAATAGGGAGAAGAGACAGGAAGATTGTGAGGCTTGGTGGTCAACCAGCCTGTCAAAAATGGTCAACTCTAAGTTCAGTATGAGACTTGGTCTTAAAAAAATAAGATGGAGAGAAACAAAGAAAAATATTCAAAGTCAATTTCTGACCTACACATACATAAATATGCAAGTGTACCCACATATACTGGTACACATGTATTCATACAAAGATATTCATTAATTTTTGTATTTTGCATATACATATGTTTTAAGCTCAGAAAAGTCAATAAGACATAACTAATGAGAAACTGATATAATTGACTACACAAATATTAAGTAGAATGTTATTAAAATTATTTTTGAGATGCAAAATTTTATTAAGTCTTACATTCAAAGTCAAATAACTCCATAAAACTTGGCCAAATAAAACACATTTTGTCTAAGGAGTGCATTCTGTACTCTGCAAACTTATTTCTTAATGCATAAAATAAGGTTCCCAAACATACCTTAAAAAGTGTTTACCATCCTTAAATGTTTCCTGTGGGTCAGGAGAATGTAGCAGTATAGATGCATAGCTCTTGCCAGGACATTTTATGAACTTATATAGGTACTACAGTATGAGACCACAATCACATTTCAAAGTTCAATTGGGAGTAAGATCACTTATGTTATTGTCAGCAGGCTGAAGTTCCTCGCGGGCCATTGGTTGGAAATTTTATAATGGAAATATGTGAAAATATACAGACATTAATACAAAAATAGTCACCTTATACATAAAAAAATTCAAAAAACCTATAATGTATTTGTGAGATACAGTTTAAAGGCTATTTATGAAATAGCAGAAAAAAAAGCCATCTTCATACTTATTAGACCATGCATTTTCACTGAAAAGCAATTATATTCTTAATGTCACTAAGCACATTATGATGCTGAAAAGATATGGTGGTAAAAATTGTAATTTAAATTACATTAAAAACTCTGAAATAACAGCATTATTAAAAATTGCTGAAAATTCAAATTCTAAGTAGGTGACTAAACAACTGAGTGAAAGGAAGGAGATAATAATGCACTAAATAAAGAAGACACTGAGCACCGAGAATTTAACTCTCCAAAGAATAGACTCTGAGTTTATTTCAACCAAATTGATCTGTGTTCATATGAACGCTTTTGAACAAATTTGGACAGAGTGGAGACCGCTTTCCTATATTCATTTCCTTGTGGTCTGTCTCTCTGATTCTCAAATACTTTAAATATCATTTCTAGTGCTATCAAGTACTTAATCAAGAGAGATCAAATTGTACATTTTTTCTTTTCTCTTGCATATTTGATGGAACATTTCATGTGTATTTTGTCTTTCTTTATCATTAGAAATCTCAAGTGATATCACACTACATTATCTTTGAGTTTTTGGTGAGTCTTTATTTTGTTTACTCCATATGTATTATTAGATATTAGTATTTTGTCAAAAGCAATTAGCAGAATAAAATGATGTAATTATTTCAATGAGTATTTGCCTCAAAAGCCTGTGATTAAGGGATAAGAAAATAGCAATATAATATTATTAGAAATAACAGCAGTTTCTCTATTAGATGAGTTTTAATTGTTACAAATAATATTACCTCTATCTACTGGAAAGCTTTATATGATATTAATTCTATATGGATATATTATAGTTTAATAACTCTGATAGTATCTCCTTGGTGTTTGTTATAATTATTTCTTACATATAAAAGATTATTGGACATTTTAAATATTTGCAACTTATTTTATAAGCATTTATATAAACTGACTTTAACTATCACTTTAACACATGACAAAGACCCTTTGTATATATAATAGAAAAAACACATACCATGTTGAACCATCTTTTCTAATCAAAATTATCTGCTACATGCATTTGCCAGTCACTTATAATAAGGAGTCTATAAACCTCGCATGAACCTGAGCAAACAAATGGCTAGAGGCATAAAGAAGTTTTCACAATTCCCTGGCTAATAATTCTATGGCAAAGCACTCAAGTATGGGGTCTAATCTGCTTCCACTTTGCACTGAGTTGTTTCTGGATTGTCTTTATCTCACTATGTTATCTTTAGTGAAGGTTAAGTGTAAGTTAGATAAGGGGACATTTATTTCCTTTCATAAACAATCTTCTGGAGTCATTTGAGTATTATCAGATGTTTTCTCAGAGATGTAAATGTTGTAGGTTGGAAACACATAGCACGTACCTTCCTTGACTTCATAGTAGTATATCAGAAGTCAGGAAGGCTGTAAATGGTATTTTTCAATACGCTTGTGACAGATCAGATTCCTGAAGACTAGAAAGGGGTTGTCACAACACACACCAGCAAAGCATTAAGTGGTGAGAAGTACGGGAAGAGAACATCAGTTAGCTTAATATAAATTATGGAGGAAGCTATATCAGAAAAATGAACTACAGGGAATAAGTGCTTACACAGACATTCCACATCCAAAACAAAAATAAAATTGTTTCAGCAAATTATTTGGTCAGTGCCCTGGGACACAGGTGTGTTCACTGTCACTTGTATGGCTTCTAGCTTCCCACCTTAACTGTGCCTTGTGGGTTTCCAACACTGCAAGCATGGCATGGGTCAAAATCAAGAGTGATCTTGAGGTATCAGAACATATTTTTAATTTAAAAACATTAGTGAGAGTCTGCTTGGTGGTCTAATAAATAGTTTGGCTACTGAGTTATCTAATAGAAAGGTGCTAAACATATAGGCTAACTATTTTTGCCTATACACAATCCAAACTCAATGGTCTAATTCCAAAACCGTCTGGGGACTCTCAGAAGGGTTGTCAATGGATGGGTCATTTTGCTGCAGGACCTGTTTCTCATTAGACTTAACTACAACAGTTTGTTATTTTGTTTTGTTTTTTGTTTTTTGCTTTTTTCTTCACTCTGGAGTGTACAGTGTGGAAGTACCTGTCACACAGGCATGATGGTAAATAGTACCTGTCAACATAACTGGGTCAACAAAGTCCCTGATGATTGGTTGGGTTTACTTTCAGGTGTGTTTGTTGAGGGTATTTTTTTCATGAGGTTAATATTTATAAAGATTGTCTAATTAATGAAATTTTCCCTTATATAGTAAGTTCAAAGTTTGATTAAGACAAAAAGACTCACCAAATGCAAGGTAGAGAGGGCATTTATATTAGTCAGGGTTCTTTAGAATAAGAGAACTTAGAGAATGTGACTCTCTCTAAACATACTGCAAGGGCATATTAGAATGACTTAAAGGCTGTGGTCCAGCTAATCCAACAACAGTTTCTTATGCAGTGTAAGGTCCTCCAAGAATTCAGTAGTTCTTTAGGGAATGAGACTGGGTATCTCAGCTGGTCTTCAGTATACAGTATATTCCAGAATACTGAGGAGCAGAATCTCATGCCAGTAAAAGAATGGATTTGCTAGCAAAGCATAAGCAAGCAGGTAAAGAGTAAAAATTTCCTTCTTCCATGTTCTTATAGGCTTCCAACAGAAGGTGTGGCCCATATAAGTAGTAGATCTTCCCACCTCAAAAGATCTGGATTAAAGGCATATCTTTCCACTGCAAATACACAGATTAGAAGTGGATCTTCCTACTTCAAAATAATCAAACATCCCTCAATTAATTTCAAATTGCAGTCAAGTTGACAACCAAGTATAGCCAACACAACACCTCTTACCCAACTACCATGAACTATCATTGGTCATATTCTTCTTTTGCAGTCAAGTTGAAACACTGGTTTTGCTTGGAACTTAAGCCTCCTGGGTTTTATATAGGTCAATATACCACTGGCCCACTTGACCTCCAGTTTGTGGAATTCAAATGATAGAAGGTGTCAACCTCCATGATCACATGAGTACATTACTTTTTTATATCTATCTTCCTTCCCATTTGTCTCTATTCTTTTCTCCTTTCTCTCTCTCTCTTTCCCTCTCTCTCTCTCTCCCTTGCTTTGTTTTATTGGAGAATCAAGGGGAATCCATTCTCAATGTGATGACAGAAAGTTAAGAATATAGAAAGGAAACATATTTTACATATTTATTAACCATGATAACTATGAAACTTTCACCTATATTCTGTCAGACACAGTTCTGCAGGAGGGAGGATGCTATGAGGATTATGCTGTCAAGGCAAATGTGACATTTTCATGGCATGTACTCGTTATATTACCATGGGGTCAGTATTGTAATATGATCAACTTTATGAACTTCAGTTTAATGTTTCTTAGTTAAACATGCTATAAAATGGATTTAGTATAGAATATGCTTGATATCTACAAAATTTAAGGATCCAGTACACAATATTAAAGATTATATTGTATATTTTTATTTAATTTCATGGTTTAGAAGTTACTCTTAAAATTGTTGAAAAATGATAATAATAAACACAACTTTAAAGTCAATACTATTTTTGTAGAAGTAAAGCAACTTATACCTGTGTTTTAGTTACCCTAAATATAGTGAATATTCCACTTGATTATTACTATCAATACTATGTTTTCAGATTTTAGTAAAGTTGAGAATAAAATTTTGATGAGACTGGAGAGATAGATGGTTTAGCTGTTAAGAGCACTGGCTGCTCTTCCAGGGTACCTTGGTTCAATTACTAGTACCAAGATGGCAGTTCATAACTGTCTATATGTCCAATTCAAGGAGATCTGACACCCTCATATAGACATACATGCAGGAACAACACTAATGCACATGAAATAAAAATCTATAAAACATGAAAGCTTTTAAAAAAATGTTTTGACCTTCACTCACTCTTGAATTATACAGGGAGGAAGTAGTATAATATAAAAGATGGAGACAATGAGAAGAAAGAAAAAGCAATAAAAATATAGTTTATCTTACATAAACAAGTTCATTGCAGACAGAAACATAATAACACAACAGAGACTATTTGGCAAACAAGAATGTGGTCTTAGATATTTTAAAGAAGAAGTATAAATGCAACATGTATGTGGACACTGCAATGAACAAAGATTCTGAAATAGAATAATAACAACCAAAAGATAAAGAGATGAAAGGAAGAAAGTTAGGAAATTGGATGCATTGACCAACCAGTTCTAGAACTTAAGTCCTAACACTTTCATTAAGAAAACGCACACACACACAAAAAGAACACCCAATAAGCCATCTTTTACAGATACACAGCAGTACTCTTGTGTACACCTCAAAGTCACCAAAAGCAATGGATTAGCATTTTCACAAAATTTTAAATTTTAGTCACTAAAAATGATCACTTACAGGTTTATTGGGAAAAAAGGAAGGAGACTTTTGAGTCTTATATCAAGTCATGAATTCCTAAAAAAGTACAATATTATTATGCAATGAATGTGGCTATTTAATTTAGCTAAAGTTTATATTAAATAGATGGTCAAAAGACTCTGAAATGACTTGTTGGGTGATGTCTCACTTGCAAAAGTACCTGCTCTGAGTTGGGCTCTACAATAGCTACCACATAAAGACAGGTGTGGTTACAAGCATATGAAACCCTAGTTTTGGAGTAGTGGAGACAAGGAGATTGCAAGGTTTTCTGTCCAGCGCTTCTAGGCAATGACTGAGCACTGAATTCAAGGAGAGACAGTGTTTCAAAAGATATGGTGGAGAGGGATATAAGAAAGCACTTAGGAAGGATGCCTGGCTTCCAAATACTTAATGTACATTCACACACAGTGATTTAGAAAGGAAAGGAAGCATATAATATAGAACGTGTAGTTTCTTATTTCAGAATTGTCACTTTTAGTGTAATGATCACAGTAAAAGCAGGGATGAGAACAGGTGAGAGAAACAGGTGAAGTGCAGAAAATGCAAAGCATTCTGAGCATCCCAGGAGGTCGCTATTACCTTAAATGCAGGAGGATGGCAATGGGGAGCTTTCAGTGGGGGCAGAGAGGTGAGCAGGTGTTTTCACTTGTGAAATACGTTTGATTAAGACAATTTCACCAGTTTTGCAATCTTAGAGAGTGTTGGTGGTGGCTAATCATGGGTCACAGAGAAAATGTGCTTCCTCATGATGATGAATCTGCTAACGGATCATGAAATCTAGCTTCATATAGATTGAACAGGTGAGAGCCTCCACTATATAATTTCACTGAAAAAAAAAAGACACTACTGATACAAACTGTATTGTTTCATTCTTAGCAATACTTTTAATATATTTAATATGACAGACATTAATAATTCCTCATTTCTCCCATTTCTCCTCCCCAACTTTAATACAGACTAGAAAACTTAGTACCTTGCTTTTAATTAACATTCTGGAACAGAGGACTATAGAACTCCATTGGGTGGCTTACATAAATGACATTTCTACAGTGTTTTTTAATATGCTGTACTAGTGTTCTTAGCTGCCCAATGTGTGAAACAATAAACAGATAATTTTAAGGTGTTCAGCATGGTAATTTGTTTGCATTGGTAGAAAACTGCGACACAGTCTGAATCATCATTCATTATTCTGTGCTTTTTTTTTTTTTGTCTCTTTTTTTTTTGGTTTTTCGAGACAGGGTTTCTCTGTGTAGCTTTGCGCCTTTCCTGGAGCTCGCGCTGTAGACCAGGCTGGCCTCGAACTCACAGAGATCCGCCTGCCTCTGCCTTCCGAGTGCTGGGATTAAAGGCGTGAGCCACCACCGCCCGGCTTATTCTGTGCTTTTATTCCCGAGGAAATATCTCAATATCTAATCACATAGAAAAACAGTAATTAAATGTAATTTGGTGTTTAAAAAAGTATCTATAATATAGATAAGATAGATAGATAGATACACACTATTTACTTTTTTAAGCGAAAGCAAACCAGTATATGAGGAGTGCAAACTTGTATCTTTTTCCAAAGTGATTATTAGTGTTATAATGGAAACCCAATTGATATGCCATTCAAATTATCTGACCGTGAGAACCAACGCTGCCTGTATGACAAGGGGGAAATCTCACGTAGTCTAAGCATGTTATTTATTTCTAATATTTAAAGAAATATTCTATATTTCTTTAAATATTAGAAATAAATATTTTATGAGTTAGAGTTTTATGGACCCAAATGAGTAAAGTTTTGAATCATATATAGTTTTCTCTTGAAAAGAAACAGATTCAAGAATATCTAGATAGAATTTTTAAAAAATATATTGATTTATTATTTATGAAAATGATTGTGGGGCCTGTGATGTGGCTGGGTATTAAAAATTCCTCACAAGCCTGACAACCTGAATTAAAATCCAGGAACCTATGGTGGAAGGAGAAAACTGACTCCCATAATTAGTAATCTGGCCTCTACAAGAGTTCTGTGGTAGACATGCACACACACACGCACACACACACAAAAACATTATATATATATATATGAAACTGTCACAAGAAAGAGTTAAAATGTATTTGGAATCCTATAAAAAGGACATTGTAGGGTAAATATCAATGCAAATGTCTCATCTCATTAAAAAGCGCTGTGTAATTTATACACTTTTTAAAAGCAAAATTGCTCAAGCAGCAAATTCAAAGTGACATGGCTCTTCATATCGTTATATGTGGCACTATTAATTTTGCAGCATCTCCAGGATTCGCTAAAAATAGTCTGTCAGTAAGTCATAGTTATCCACCCAACTTGCTGAGGTGTGCATACCCACAGTCTGTGCTCATGGGCGAAGATGGGGGCACTAAAAAGCTCATTAATATAAATAATGGAGTGAACAAACAGACGTTGCCTCAGGCAGTACAATTATTGGTCAATAACTCCTCCTTAGCTGTCTAAGATACTAAGGCTTTATTTTAGAACATTGTTTCTTTTTCTTTGATCTGGTAATTTTCCTTTTACATCCTGGATCCTTTTGTTATTTTCTGCAAGCAAACTGATCCCATAATGATCCAAACCTATTGATCTATATACATAGTGATTTCATTCACTCTTCGTGCATTAATAATGAAATCTTTAATAATACTAAAAATACCAAATGCAATTCTGGTATTTTTGAAGTGCTTAGTCTTTGAAAGAGATACTTCAAATAATTAGATTTGTTGGCACCTTTAATTAATGTATAATGATGCCAAGAAGTACATAATAATCACAAACATTTTAGTGAAGAAAAAGTTCAAATGTGGATATATAAGTACCAGGCATAAGATAAAGAAATTATATGTTTAGAAAGTCGATGTCGCCTAGGGCCCTTGATTCTAAACACTAAAATACTTTATAACAATTATTCTTACTGTTTTACACTTGTGAATGTCTGTCTGTCTGTGGACAAAGAGGTAGATCAGTTTTACTTTTTATATATTTTGAGATGTATGTTTATTCAGAAAATGTTAACCTGCTCACACTGTGCTAGTGTCAAGAGTAGATAAATAATCATGTTCTCTATTCTCAGGTTAGCAGAGGAAACTGCTTCATGTGTTCCTGAAAGAATGTGTGTTTTGGTGTTGAAAATGACTTTGTATAAAGACTTTAGGTCAAGTTGCTTCATCCTGTTATTCATGTTTTCTTCCTCATTATTTATTTTTGCTTGGTAAATTCTTTCAATTTAAAAGGACGTTGAAATCTTCGATTTTATTTGTAGTTTTATTCAATGCCGTTTTGTTCATTCATTTTTAAGTATCTCTTAAATACCCGTATAGATATGTTTGCTATATTTTGCTGAAAATCCCTTTGTCATCACAAAATGTCCCATTATCTTCAGAAGATTTTTCCTTCTGAAGTATTTTTTTCTGATTATAACAGAGATAAATCAACTTCTTAATACTTTCAAGTTTATTATACCCCAATCACTTTAGGGGAATGTGGGGATTTTGTTGCGTTTCCTTTTTACTGCACGTTCATTTCCTCTTGTTCTATTTTACAAATTACTTTTCCACAAATCTACATTTTACACTTGAAGTGTGTAGAGCATTGATACTTAAATAAGTTGCTGATACTTGCAGTTTAATTTGTTGCATTTTTATTTGTTGTATATTTATACAAAACTAGGTGTGGCTTTCTCCTTTCTGTCTTTTTTGGTATTAGATTTTTTAAATAATTCTAATATATTTCATTAGTAGTATCCTAGGTATCTTTACTGTTATTTTTAGTTTTTGCTTTATAAGTGTGTGTGTGTGTGTGTGTGTGTGTGTGTGTGTGTGTGTGTGCCAGTGTTGCATCTGCACCTGCGTCTACAGACACCAGAGGGGTACGTTGTGTGTCCTGTTCTATCATTCTCCATTAAAACAGGACCTGGCACTTAATCTAGAATAGACTGGCATCCAGAAAGATCTGGATATCATACCTATATTGTCAATAGTATTGTGGTTAGAGCATGAAGTCATGACTAGATATTTACTTAGATAGCATGAAATGGAACACGTGTCTTCACGCTTGTGTACTAAGTATCCTGTCCCCAACACTTATTTTCTTTCTTTCTTTCTTTTTTTTTTTGTTTTTTTTGTTTTTTGTTTTTTCGAGACAGGGTTTCACTGTGTAGCTTTGCGCCTTTCCTGGAACTCACTTGGTAGTCCAGGCTGGCCTCGAACTCACAGAGATCCGCCTGGCTCTGCCTCCCAAGTGCT
This sequence comes from Peromyscus californicus insignis, assembly GCF_007827085.1. Taxonomy (NCBI): domain Eukaryota; kingdom Metazoa; phylum Chordata; class Mammalia; order Rodentia; family Cricetidae; genus Peromyscus; species Peromyscus californicus. The sequence goes on from NW_026294617.1 coordinate 53,894,694, forward strand.
GGGATTAAAGGCGTGCGCCACCACCGCCCGGCTTATTTCTTTATTTCTTATTATAGGCCAATAAGTTGCTTCTAGCCAATTTTATCATTTAGATATGACTATTAAATATTGTGAGGTTTGGTTAAGAGAAGACACTAGGAGTCAGCTTGCATCTTCCAATCTCAAAAATGAAATCTAGTTATGAAATCTTTATTAATTTTTGATCTTTAGGGTTTATTCATATTGGTATGCCTTCTACTACATTCAGCTATTTTGTGTACGGATCAGCAATATTGTACATATTAAAAAATATGCTTTGGCTACAGTAGGGCCACAAACTCTGATACGGCCCTCAGTTGCAATCCTGGCCTGGATGTTACCATGACACTGAGTAGCAGAGCAGGCCACTCAGATCTGGATACATACTGGCCCTCAGAGCTGTCAATACTGCATAATGTGGTTTGGAATGTGCAAATCGTGAATGCCAAGATTCCTGTAAACTCTAACTGCAACCACATCTTCTTGAATAAGTTTTAGTGGTAAAATGTTCTACTGTCTACTTTACAATTTGGATCCAGTGTCCTCAAGGGTTTATTTATTAAAGGTTTGGCATACTTGGTACACAGCTTTATGGTATTTTTAAGAGGTAGCTTAATAAAAGAAGTATGAACTTTATCAATGGATTAATACATGGTTTAAATAATGATTGAATTAGTGAACTTTAAGAGGTTATGGAGCCTCTAAAAGACATTATCTATTGTGAGGGAGCAAGTCACTTGAGGTATGGACCTTTCTCTCACACTCTCTTCATTCTACAAGGCAAGAAGTATAGCCCTTTTCTCCATCATTTTTTCCTACCAAGGTGACTTACTGTGACTCCAGAAGCAATGGAGTCAAGTCAGCATAGATGGAAACCTCTCAAAAATGGCCAATAGAAGCATTTTCTCCTTCTAGTTGATTTCTCTCAGGTATTTTTGTCACAGTGGTAGAAAGTTGACCTCCACAGTCTGAAACAGGAAAATTGACCCTAAGGTGGCACTGGACAAAAGAACCTAGGGACTCTGATTTTGGGTCCCTTCCTGAAACATGTTTGTCCTGCAAAGTTTACATGCTGTAATAGAGCAGAGAACCTGGAAGAATTCAGAGATGGCCTCACTTCTTTGTTTAGGTGCTACTGAACAAATCAACTAGTTCTTTGTCATTGAAAATAGTCCTTTTAGCAAATTGTTCCCCAGCCATACTTTTGAACACATATTCATCACTGTTTTCCTGGTCAAACTGCAGTCCTTCCAAGTTTGTGTTTTCTTTTTTTCCCACATCTTTCTGTCATAATATGATATAATTTATTCCACACATGAAACATTGCTAAAAAAGTTCTCTCCCAAGAAATTTTCACTTCTCAGTACAGATTCCACTGAAGTTTTACATAATGGAAAGGAGGTGGGCCTAGTTCTTGCTCCATCATGGAATCAGAGTACTAACAATTTGTAATCACACATAAAATAGTATAATTCTCGAGATAAGAAATATGAATAAATAATGAGTACTATGAGAAACTTCGAGGAGAGAGAACTGAATACACAAATAAAAACTAACTGGGAATGAGAAGTCTACATGACTGTACGATGGAAAGTTTGATGAAAAGCATAAGTGATAAGCCCGCGGAATGAAGAGCTTAACTTCAGAGGACCTACTGGAAGGAAATAGTGGGGATAGGGAAATCAAAGATCAGAGACTTCAATATCTTCCCAATCTCCAAAGTCAGAAACTGAAGTTTAATTTCTGTGAAGTTAGCACACTACACTGAGCACTTCAGGAACACTGATGAAAGGCAGACAGTCTGGCTTTAGTTAGATGAGCCTCTCTCAAGATACATGGTCGTCATGTAGGATTAATAGAGCCTGAGTGGATTTAGCTCAACAAAGCCCAATGCAAAGACCTTTATATAATGCAAGGATGAGGCACCACTAATGTAATTTCTGTGTAGAAACATACTTCAGATGAAGATGAAAGCAAGGCTCTTTACAACACACCATCTATATTTTAAACATATAATTGAAATATACTAGTAATTTGAGGAAGCAAGAAAATGACATCAACTCAAAGAAAACAAATACATAGAAAAATATAATCATGTGATACATTTGTTGAAATTAGCGGACAAAGACCTAAAAAATATACAAAATATGCTAAATAAGTTACCACAAAAATGAATAGACTGACAGATATAAAATTTCACAAGAGTTAGGAAATCATTTCAACGGAACTACCCACAAAGTCATTTGGAACAGTAGAGATGAAAAATTAAGAATATAGAAGAAATACAGAAAGGTATCATTATCCCTAACGATTGTCTAATAAAAACAATCAAATCTGAATTCATGGTATGGCTAATTTCAGGTATCAGCATAACCAGATTAAAAAGTACTAGATTATTACTGAAGCATTATTTCCTGGTTGTGCCTGTCAGCAATACACAGAGAATCCCTGCAGCAATCTTAGTGAATTTCTCCTTCAGTTTGAGCAAGTGCCACCTAACTGCGAAGGGAATCCGAACAGAAAAATACAAAGGAAGAAGAACTTTGTGATGCTCAACTTGGTTGGAGGGAGAGAAACTGTTTTTGAATAAGAAGTACCACAAAGGAGCTTGTGTTTGAAAGTTTGACTCTCAGCTGGGAGTGCTCTTTGGGGAGATTAGGGAAGCTTTTATATGTAGAGCTTGGCTGGAGGAAGCGAGTAACCCGCTGCAGCACTTGAGAATTTATAGCTTCCCCTGCTTCCAGTTTTCACTTTCTGGTTCCTGTGTGCAGATGAAATGCAATGAGTCTGCCTTACTATAAAGAAGCCTCACATGTGTACCCATTAGGAAAATAAAACCATGCCCTTTTGGCATCTTAAGAAAATACCAGCTCCCTCCACTTCAAGTTCAAGACATTAAGGGAGTAAACTCACTTAAAGATTCAGACCCAGACTAGTGCTCCTAATCATGTAAGACTTTGGCATCATCCATATGATGCTGATTTTTCAGATATGGAGAATACAAGATTTACAGGTCCATAAACTTTTCACATTTAAAAATAAAGGGTAAGAATCCAGGTCTTGTGTTGTGGGTCCAGAGTCCTTGATGAGAACACACAACCTAAGGGGCAATGCATGAAGCTGTAAGAGTGAAGCTATAGATGCGATCGGAATGCCAGAAAATTGAAGCAGACAGGAAAAGAGCACGTCTGACAATGAAAGCTGCCAGAGCAAGAGCTGCCTGCCCAAGAATGAAGCTATACAGGATGCATCCCATGGCAGTGGTGGCTGCACAAGCCCACACAAGCTCTGTCATGTGAGTTGGTGCCTTGGGGGTCAGCTTTTGCCATACTGAGATTTTGATTTGCTTTGGTTTGACCATTCTTTGCTATTCTTCAGTAGTTCCCTTTTGGAATGGGAATGGTTAACTTGTTCCACTCTTGCATGTTGTCATTATGTAGCTTCCTTTTGATTTCATTCAGGCTCACAGCTAAGATTTTGACATGGTTTTTCAGAAAGACTTTAGGCTTGGACTTCTGAACAATATAGAAACTGTTGACACTTGGAGGAAGATAGGAACTTGTTTTAACTGTATGCAGCATTGTTATGTTAGGGAGAACTGTGACTTTGTTATTCTTTTGTTTGGAATTTAAATATGGTAATTGTGTTTGGGTGTACCATTGAAAAAGAAGGATCTTGTGATGGCTAACCTTAATTTTAAGCTTAAAAGTTTAGTAAAACGCTCCTTTGGTTATATTTTTAAGGCAATTCTTACAGAGGAAAAACTAAGATGAAATGCCCTGCTACAAGCTTCTCCCATGTACAGGTCCTGGCCATCATGAGGTGAGTAACTACTTCACCACTATCTCCTTCAACAGTAACAATGGGCCTCATCACAGACCCAGGCACATGGAACAAACAACCACGAACTGAATGTGGAAGTAGAAATAGATCAATCTGGATGATATTTTCTTTTTTTTCCTTGAACCAATTCTGCTAATAAATCTCCTCTAACATTTTATTTGTTTATTATATTAGATCTCTGTCAACCCTGACTAACACACAGAGACAGAAAGAGTGAATCTTTAGTGATTTAATGGGTAATAAGAAGAAACCAAAGAATTATAGTATCCTAGATGGAGGAGATAAAATATTAATATAGGATAAAAACATCATATATTAACCCAAACACCCAAAGGGGGAAAAAAACCAAACTGATAACCAGGTTAGATGAAAACTGAAAACCAGATCACAATATTGTCAAAGTACTAAAAATTATATAAAGAAGGACTTCTTGAACCAAGTCAGTAAAAACAAAATAAAGTAATAAAAAATGTGAAGCATAAAATAGAAAACAATAAACCAAACTACTGAGCAGTGGAAGTTAAGGAACAATGAGACAATGTGTGAACACGCTTGTCAAAAACAAAGGACAAAAGCCAGTAGGGCCTGGGAATATGGTTTAGTTGATGATGTGTTGGCTGAGCAAGAATGAGGACCTCAGTTTGGATCTCTAATCACCATGAAAGAAGCTCAGCACTTGCTGCAGAGCCAGTCTAGATGACTTGGTGAGCCCCAGGTTCAAGGAGAGACCTTGATTCAAAGAACATGGAGGAAAGCAATGGAAATAGACTCCTTGTTTTAACCCCTCACCTATAGGTGTACTTGCATAAATGTGCATATGTACATACACCCCAACCACTCACCTAATATTTATATATGTAAAAAATCATCCTATACAATTATGGAAAATTGAAAAGGTTTCCGATAATATTCAATCACCACAAATTAAGTGGTATCATAACAACATGGAAAAGAAGTAAATAGTTTTGCTGAACACAAAACTGCAGATAATGCTCCTTGGTAAGTTTTTGCATTTTATGTGACATGAAATGATACTAACTCAAGATGGATGAAAAGTTAAGAAAACACATAAATGTGAGATATTTACTGCAAAACTAATTCAAAGTTAACAAAATTCTTTGTAGCAATTAGAATGGAATTCTAAAACTAGTCTATTTTTCTTAAAAAAAAAACAGGAGTGGAAAAAAAGTCAATGAAATGATTCCTAATTATGTTACTCTATATTCATAGAATGATTTCTAGTTCAATTTTCATGAGACAAGCTTCTTTCTGTAGCTGATGGGTTTGTATGCAGAAACCCACAGTCAAACATTAGGTAGAAAGTGAGTCCAGGTTAGGGGTCTCCATCAGATCCCTCCCCTAGGAGCTCAGAGAACCCCCACAGAAAAGGTAAATAGGGAATTGTGATAATCAGAGAGGATACTAGAAGAGCAAAGCCATGGAATTAACTCAGCAGGGTTCATTGGGAATCACAGACTAAAGAGACAATCACAGAGTCTACCTGGGTCTGCACTAGGTCCTCTACATATATGTTAATAGTTGTTGGCTTGGGTATTTGGGTGACTCCTGACAATGGGAGTGTGGGTGTCTCAAACTCTTTTGCCTCCTTTTGGGACCATTTTCCTCCTACTGGGTTGCCTTGCCCAGCCCTGAAATGAAGTTCTGTGCCTAGTTTTATTGTATACAATCCCTTGGTGGCCTGCTCTGTTCTGAAGAAAATGGAGGAGCAGTGGATTTGGAGGAGAGCGGGATGGGGAGGGGGACTGGGAGGAGTGGATGCGGTCGGGATGTATTGTGTGAGAGATTAGATTTTTTAAAAAAGAAAGCAAAGTAAAAGGTATGGTATTTTGAAATAGAAGACAACACAAAAGACTAATTAAATTCAAACATACCAATACCAGTAGAATATACCTAAAACAACATAATATTCACCACTGAAACAATGCATGGTAGAATGAAAGAAAGAAAGAAAGAGAGAAGGAACAGAGGGAGGGAGAGTCAAAATTATTAGTAATAATAATTTAGGTAAACAGTAACAACTAAGTAAATGAAATAAACTGTAAATATTGTCTCTGACTTGTGAATGGTTAAGTGTAATTTTTGTTGTCTAATAGGAGCTGCCAGATTGTGGCTAAGACATTAAACCTGGCCTGTTGATTGTATAATCTATTGTCTTAGTTAATTTTCTGTTGTTGTAATGAGATACCATGACCAAGGCAACTTGCAAAAGAAAGCAATTATTTGCAGCTTACAATTTCAGGCTTAGAGTCTGTGACCACCTTGGTGAGAACACAGCAACAAGACTTCAGGCTGGCAGAACAATTGAGATCTCATATCTCAGTCCACAACCATGAGGCAAACAGTGTTACCTGAGAATGGCATGGGCTTTTGGAAGATCAAAGTCCCAGTGACCCATCATTGCTAACAAGGCCACATCTTATCTAATACTTCCAAAAGAGTCCCACCAGCTCGAGACCAAATATTCAAATATGTGAATCTATGGAGCCATTCTTATTCAAACCTCAAAGCTATTAATGGCTTTTGCATTTTAAATGACTAGCAACAATTTTAAAAGAAGACAATACTGTATGAAACAAGCAAGAAAGGATAAAATGACAACTCGCAGATTTGTGAATAAAGTTTTATTACAATATAGGACAGTCAAACATAATAATTTAAACATAATAATTTAAAAACGCCACTTTCCTATTAAACATGTAGAGTAAATATGGTTATAGAAGCATAAAATAAACCAGAATTCATAGAGATAAATGCTGAAAGTGGGCCTGACATTTTGTTACATCTTACAGAAAATCTGCTCTAAGTTATTGGAACAAGAAAAGCATTCCCGTTATGATCCATGCAAATAGCCAGCCATTTCAACACTAGAAACTTTCAGGTGAGGATCGCACAACAGAATTAGCAAGAGGAGTAAAGTGATTAGCCAGGCTACTCATGTGGATATAATTTGGGAGGCTGTGAGATAAGGAGATAAGTGATTTCTACCTACACAGTTTCATCAGCTTTGCATAGATGAGACTTAAAAGTGCTTTATAAATTAAGGGAATTAGCTACAGCACTACTAAACTGAAAGTACCACCTACACTACTTGCATAGTTTTCTATTAATAGTGCTTGAAGCATTAGCTGCCAAGGCCCTGGAATAAATTATTATGGAATTAGAGTTTGCAGAGATGAGTTATTGCCTCTCACATGCACATTTCTCATAGCAAGAAAATGCCATATTTGGAGTCAATCTCTTGTAAAGTCCAAAAGCTATGAACAGTTACAATGACATAAGAGCTTAGACTTACAGGCTTATTAATGTTTTATAGAAACAAAGTGGAGGAGATAAAGTGGATAATAATTTAAATGTAGGTGAGATAGTTCTTCAATGCCTCTTGATCCCTTTTTGGTCTCACACCGACTTTTAATAGTGCAAACAGACATTCCTGACTGTATGAGAAATTCATTATTCTATGGCATTACTTATTAAGGAGGGTGATTATAGCTAGGATACTTTGCACTTAGACTTACCAAATTTTGATACATATCTGCAATATAGCGTGGAAATATGTTTAAGGTCAAGATCATCAAGCCATAATTAATATAAAAAAATTAAAACTTACAAATAGCAAACTCATAAGGACCCATTTAATCTGAAAGGAAAACTTATCATCAGACGACAATACAAGAAAAATTCACAGTTCCCAAGGCCTTGTGGACAGTCTAGGAAAATTAAATGAGACCAATAGTGCAACGATAGCCATCTGTCATTGCTTTGGTTGGCTTCCTTGTTCAGACATGCAGCTAACCCAGTTCCTCTCATAGCAGAGAAAGACTGCCTTTGGATTTAATGTTCAGACTCCCTTCCACCAAAATAGATACTCAGTGCTTAGAATCTGACCAAAGGAACTGTTTGCTGCAGTTTATGTCAATTGGGCATCACTCTTGTCTAACTACAACAGATCTTTTGACTGCATTCAGTTTAAGGTCAGTCTCGCTTTCTACTTCACAGCTACCTGCCAATCAAACCAGGAAATGTGATGAGAAAAATCTCAGAGAATACCAGAAATCTAAAAGAAAAATCTCCTCATCTACTAAGACAATAATTTTGATTTTATGTCTGTAAAATAGGAAATATACCCTGTCTTAGTTTGTTTAATGATTCTATAATGACAAAATATGAGAGAGAGAAAGAGAGAGAGACTAACTTGGTTTACAACATGTAAATACAACAAAAAACTGCTTTCTCTTATACCAATACTTTTTCCAGTTTGATTAATTTATATTTTAACTTGATATATAAACTAGTTTTTATTGTATATATTACTGGTATGTTATATAACTATTTGACAAATTCATGCATCAATAAATGTTTGAGTCAATCAAGTTAAACATCTTTTTTTAAAAAATAAAGATTTCCTCTTATTTTTATGTGTGTTAGTGTTTTGTCTGCATTTATGTGTTTGCTCTACATGTGTGCAGTTCCGGTTGGTGTCCAGAAGAGGATGCTTGATTCCCTGGAACTGGAGTTACAGGACACGGTATGCTACCCTGTGGGTGCTGGAAACTCAACCTGGGTAGTCATTCAGGAACAGATAGGGTTCTTCTTCTTCTTTTTTTTTTTCATTTTTCTTTATTAAGAAATTTTCTGTTCATTCTACATACCACCCACATATTCCACCTCCTCCCTCCTCCCATCTCCCAGCACTCCCTCCCAAGCCACCCCACATCCCCACATCCTCCAAATCAAGGTAGACTAGTGGCTGTAAAGCCCCCACAGGACTGGACTAGCCCCTCTGGATATGGAAGATGGTTGTTTGGCTCAAACTGTTTGGGGAGCACCCAGGCAGGGGGATCGGGATCCGTCCCTGGTGCATGGGCAGGCTTTTGGGAATCTGGTGCCTGTGGTAGGGTGCCTTGCACAGCCTTGGTACAGTGGGAAGGGGCTTGGTCCTGCCCAGACAGGGTTCTTAATTACCAAGTCATTTCTCAAGATCAAGTTAAACAGCTTCTTCTCACCTGGTAACCATTTCTTCATGGTGAGATGTGGCAAAAGTCTTCTTTCTAACATTATGAAATATACATTATTGTTTCTGTAATCATAGTTTTGTAACATGTTTTAGACCCATTGACCTTTCTTCTTTCTATTTCTTTCCCTGCTTTATTGTCCTGTGGTAAAATCTACACTGTCCTGAAATTCTATGAACTAACTTTTTTGACAATTACTTCTTGTTAAAGTCTTCACCCTCAAAATAAGCACACAGTAATGTCAAGTACAAACATCCAGCATGAATTTTGATGGGGACAAACAAAGCCATTTTAAATGCACAGGACTCTACCTCCAGTGTGTGGTGTGGAGATTGCAAAACAATCAAAGAAAATAGAAATTAAAATGATAGACGTATTATTATCATATAATTGGAAAACAATGAGTGTGATCTCTTCTTTGGGTAGTCTATTTAATCATGGAGCCAGAACAAAATTTTTTGTTCTAATATTTTGTCTTTGAACCACATTTTTGACATAGAGATCCTAAATCCCTATCTGGATAACAGGAACATCTTTTGTTCTAATGAAGCCAATTTTATTGGGTAAGCAATTATCATTAAAAACACCAAACCAGGACTACAAGCTTGGGAACTCTTATCTCCCAAATTCTCTGGAGAGGAGAGGGATCCGAAATGAAGTTATCAATCAATGAAGTTGCAAGATGAGGCCTTGGCAAAATGTACAAATTATGACTGTTGAGAAGCTTTGTGATAGAAATATCTTCAGTATTCTGGGAGGTTGTTGCATCCTCATTCTGCAGGGCAAAAGCCTCTATGCCTTTCAGGACCTTGTCCTATGAATTACATTATCATATGTTATTGTAATCTTTTATTAATAAGCCAATAAATATATTTAATGATTCCTGTAAGCAATCTCAAGGCATTAATATGGCAAAATATAGTTCTTTCATTGCCTCCAGGATAGTATTTCACGTTACTTTAACATGGTCACATTTGGAGTGTCTAGATCAATATGTATTTGCTCACTGAGTACACTATGTCATTTTAGATATTTCAATGTTTTAAATCCACAGTGAATAGTGAGTGGACATACATTTTAGAAATATTAAAACAAAATTTGGAAATACAAACTACCTGTATACTCCTTGCAGAAATGCGTCAGCTATGCATTCTTCTGTGATTTATTTTAGAATTGTACTTTTCAAAGTTCAAGAGGGCAGAACAAGCACACAGCAGAAGTGTATGGTATCTTTGTGATTCAATTGATTTAGTCAGAAAATCTGCTTTTTCAAATCCAAACGTATCCTTCCCCACCAGAATTGTATCATGACAAATAATTGTTTTTCTACTTCAGACTTCTCATTGACCTATTCCATGGGTATTTTATGTTCTATTGATTGTCTCAGCTAGTGCAGTATTGTACACATAGTTCATAATACAATATTATTGGATTGTACTGTCTCCATAGCTCAGGGAATGAGATGTTCATCAAGTACTGCTTAATGGGCCCTACTATGAATAGTGCAACAAAAATGATAGAAAGGAAATGAAATTTCTTTTAAGAAAATTTAAGTAGGCTTTCCTGCAGAAGTGATCCAATGGATAACTTCTATGAGCCCCACTTTTATAACTGTAATAGCCTAAAAATTATTAAAGTAAAACAAGTGTGGCATCTCATAAAGTCACAGCACATGCCATAAAATCTATATGGCAATTTCTATTAGTAAAACACTTTTCTTCCTGTGTTACTTGGATAATGTTAAATTTTAATCTCCAAAACTGTCCCTATTTTCTCAAAAAAAATCAACATTTTTCCATAATAATTTTCATATTTAGTATAATTAAAAATATCTTTACAAATGTGTCTGAGTGTTTTTCCTGCATGTATATATGTGAACCGTATGTATGTCTGGTGCTGGCAGAAGTCAGAGGACAGTGTCAGATCCTTTTCACCAGAATTACCTGCAGTTGTGAGCCGTCCTGTTGGTGCTCTGAACTGAACGCACATTATCTTCAAGAGCAGCAAATGTTCTTCCCCACTGATCCATTTCTCCAGACCCTTATTTGGTATGCATTTTTAGTAAGTAGTTTTCATTGGCTGTGTTTCAGCTCACTCTGATAATAAAAGCAAAATGGGTGGGGGTCTGGGTTCCAGTCCACGAGACTTCTTTCAAAAGTAGTACCTCAGCAAAGGAGCCTTGCCTTCTGCTTTAGTTTCTTTGGTAAGGCAATCCTTATTTCATGTCTTTATTAGACTTTGGTACACGTTATTAGATTGCGGAAGTCCTGTTCTGTACAATGAGACATTAAAATGATTTAGTCTTAATTAAATTAATTCAAATTTAATTTTAAAAATTAACTGGCAGTCTCTAAATTTGCCATGTAATAGTCATTATCAATCTTTGTTTTTTTTTTTGTTTGTACAATTATGGTTTCCCAACATGTTTGCTATATATTTTTAAATCACAAAAAGCAAATGACACGTTAACTTTGCTGCCCTCCTTCTCTAGGGCAATTTCCCTCCCACCCACTTTAAGTGAGTCAACTGACATGTGGCAAGTACCAACCTCACAGATGGATCACTGATGGCAGTCACACGATTGTTGGGTTTTGCAACACAGGTGCCTAGATTGGCGTTGCTTGCCTGCCAGCTATATACAAATTTTTGGCAGACACTCTAATTGTAAAGGGAAGCAGGGAGAAAGAGAGTGTGCACATCCCCATTCAGCTGGCACCCGCCTTCTCTGCAATGGGTCTACAGCTCAGCCAGAAATACTGTTTTCAATGCATCTTAGTTTCTGAATCCCTGCCAGGTTCTTAACTCATATCTACAACTTGGGAGTAAGCCATTTTGATTAAGTCATAGATTCATAAGTTTAATATGGCAACCTTGTACCCCTTCATACAACGTTTTCTACCAACAGAGGAGTGAGAAGAGAAAACTTGAAGAAAGTACAACTCTTTATTCAAAATAAAAGATTTCAAAAAGAGACACATTTAATATTTATATTGATGAAATGCTGTGTTTTCATATTAGCTTTCCGATCATACCCTTGGCTTCCATTTATAACTCTTTATTTCCTATTTAAAGATGCTTTTAAAAGAGTGATGTCTGGCGCTGAAGATCTTGCTCAGTGGTTTAAAGCCCTTCTTGATCTTACAGTGGACCTGGGTTTGGTCCCCACTACCTCTGCCATGCTCCTCTCAAACCAAGTATAAGTCCAGCCTTGGGGAACTTAGGTCTTCCTCTGGCTTCTACAGACACCTGCATTCACATTCCCTACATGCATACAAATGTGATCACATGTAAACAAATAAAATAAAGCACATCTTTACAAACAGTGATTACAATTTCCCTATATGTATGGATATATATATTATTGTGATGTATATTTTAGGATGAAAATATACAAAATGTTCATTTGTGAGACTAATGACACTGCACTAGTTCCCAGAAATCCAAATATGGGTTTCTAAAGGCTCATCTATGATGGTGAACTCATACTAATGAGAACCCCAGTGTGATATTTTCTTATTTGAAAAGTATGAAACAATGCTGCTAGAGAGAAATAATTATCCTTCATTAGGGTCAGACAATCTAGAAAGAGAAACTGAGACATTTATAAGATTGATAAAATGTGCAGCACTCCATTTAAAAAATACATAAAGGTGGGCAAGGTATCACTTAGCAGGCTGAGACTAGCAGACATTTATGAGTTTGAGGACAGCTTGTGGTATAGAGTGAGGCCCTGTCTCAAAGAAATGAGGAAAGAAGAGAAGGAGAAGAAAGGTGGAAAGATAAAAAGAAAGGAAAGAAGGAAAGTGGGAGAAGAAATGAAAAAAGAAAAGGAAGGGGGAACTGGGAGGGTAATAGACAGAAAGAAGAAAGGGATAGGACATTGAGAATGTAAATGAGTGTGAAATATGAAAGCGATATACAATGTGGATGCATGAAAATTCAAAATATCACAAAACATAATTTCAAATGGCTAACATATGCTATTCAAAATAGAGAGGTGACTGGAGTTACAACTTAGGGTAGAAAACTTGTGGAATATGCACATAGCTCTAAGTTCTATCCATAATGTTACACACACACACACACACACACACACACACACACACACACACACACACACACACACACACACAAAATGATTAGCATAGCTTCAGTGTTTGTTTCTGCTTTTTAAAAATACTTATATTTTAGACAAGATTCATGTCTGTTTTCCAACTGACTAGGGATGTGCTTGAAGAGTCTTTGATCAAAATGGAAGATTTAATAATTTATCATAAGGAATATGGGCTTTATTTAAGTAATTACATTATAATCATTTGCAGAACACACAGCATTAGAATTATACCCTCAGGAAAATTTTTATTCTACCAACTGAGCTTCTGCATCTCCTTTTCCCTGTCTCATTTCAGTGTCCTACAATGTGCTGAGTTAATTAAACTAAAATTCTAATGGTTTTCAAATAATGTTTGCCTTCATACCACATATAACAATGCATTTTAAAACTCTGATGATTTCACTTCCAAAGCATATTCCATTTTCTTATCTCAATTCAATATTCTTGTCATTCAAAGCCAAATTATTGGAAAATTGAAGTAGCTCCCTTAATAGTTTTCCTGCACCTTCTAGGACTGTCTTTCCCATTATTCTGTTTGCCACATGGCAGGTACAATGAGGTCGAACGTCTAAATCACATTCCTTGTTCTTATTATCTTAACTGTTCTCCACTGATATTAGAATAAAAGACAAAGACCCTCTGTAATGCAACTTCATATGTTATCATTTTCCTATCCCATTTAAGAATTATCCTTTTCCTTAAATATATAAGAAGGTTTTTTGCCTTAGGATGTATGCTTATATATTTGCTTGACATGCTCATTATTTCCACTGTTACTGGAGATTTTGGGGCTACAACTTTGGTTTCAGCAGGCCCTGCACGCAAGCCTCAGTCTCCATTACACCAAATAGATAAAGAAGTAAGGTGACAAACAGAGAGAATGTATTTACTAAATGTGGAAAGATGGACAGATGAGGGGTTCTAGTACCCTTAAGCCTTTCTATAGGGTACTGATACATAGTTCAGTTTTAAAAAGAGAGCAATTGGTAGGCATAATTAAGCAGGCTTGGTCAAAGTGTGGTTCTACTCATTATTTCCACTCATTGTCTCACTTTAATTTTTTCAGGGTTGGTCCAGCCCTGCAAAATAGTCAGATAAAGTGTTCAGCTACTCATCTATTAGTAGCTGAGCAGCATCTCCCTTATAGATATTGTCTTCTTCTGAAAAGAAGAAGGTTCTGTTTTGAGAGGATTTTCTACTTTTGAATTCAATTTGACTCTGGTAGAAAGATTAAAGACAATAACTTATTTTTGTGAATTTTTCAAAAGTATAGAAGGTAGAGCTGGAGAGATGGTTTAGAAATTAGTAGCACTTGTTCTTGGAGATGACCAGTGTTTCACCAGGTCATAACTGCCCATAACCTCAGAATCAGGGAATAACCACATGCCCAGTGTTTCATCTCCAGCCAGGTCATAACTACCTATAATCCCAGATCCAGGGAATCTCATTCTGATGTCTTCTTCTGGTCTCTGAAGGTATCTTCATCCACATATATGTATGCTGACCACCATACACATTGTAAAATTACAATAAATCTTTAAAAGTAAAAATGAAAAAAGCAGAAAGACAGACACAAACTAAAGGCAGAGATGTAGAATTCCCTCCTGGTTTTTGGTTCCTCGTGGACCTGAGTGAGGAATCAGTATCAAAACAAACAAACAAACCAAACAAATAAACAAACAAAATCAGCTTCTAAATACCTATTTTGATTTTGACTAAGATTTTATTATTTAATTATAACTGTCTTAAGAGACATTTTAATGATCCCTACATATACCTTCAAGGCACACATGATCACAATATTCTACTAAATAAGATCTTGTTTGTGTGTAGGTTTTTTTTTTAATTTTTTATTTTTTGTATTTGGAAATTGAAATAACAAATGACCCCCAGAATGTAAAACAAGACATGACTTTCTTTATTGAACAAGTCTTTTTGTAAAGCAAAATAAGTCAACTCTAATATCTTATATATGAGCGTATATATTTATTGAGAAACTATGAAGGCAAGAATGAAAATTCTGCCTTCAAAATATATATTGCAGAGAGCAGAATCAAACATGTAATCTGATGAAAGATTGTGCTTAGATATGAAATTCTAATGTTTTTCCTCTGTTCACCATTGCTCATACCATATCAATAAAGAAAACGTAGCAAAAGTGTATGCAGAATAAAGGTTAATGGCATTGTGTCTTGTTTTTATGATAACTTCTGGTGCTTCTTTATTTTATGAAAGGCAGAAAGCTTATAAAATTAGGTTGGTCCTAACATCAATTATGACAAATAGTCAGATATTAATGGATACAAATTGTAAAGGAACTTTTAAATACTAAACAAATAAGTGAATATAAGTTGTGTTTTCTTTCAAGGACTCCTATTGGCTGATTTTCTTTCCTGTACACAGTCTTTGGTTGTG
Source organism: Peromyscus californicus insignis (assembly GCF_007827085.1). NCBI lineage: Eukaryota > Metazoa > Chordata > Mammalia > Rodentia > Cricetidae > Peromyscus > Peromyscus californicus. Next base: position 53,910,117 of record NW_026294617.1, read on the forward strand.
ATTCCAGAGGTGTCTACCACTGAGCATGCAAGAGCCATTTGAGGCTGGAATTGTCAGAGGCAGGTGTTGCCAGCTATTTAAGAATGTCGGAAGAGCTCTCGCCAAAGATACACTTTTTAATAGCTCTGTCTTCCTATGTCCTTCAAGACTAGTTGACTTCCCATTGCTCAAAGCATCAGTGTAAGTAATCTGAGATAGGAAAATCTTGGATGCCAATTTTTATCATAACCTGTTTCATCCATCTTGATGCTAATTAATACTTACAGAGCCCACAGCACTAGCATTTAGCTATGTATGAATTTTTCTGTGAGAATAGTCAAACAAGTTTGGCTCCTATAGCAATTAATTTTTATTATGAATAAGTAATATATGTAAATAGTACTAAGTATAAAAGGATCTACAAGATAGGACAGGAGAAATCCATCATACGTCCATTCTTTACCATAGCCAATAGGATAGAAGCATCAACTGTTCCACTTTTTAGATACATTTACCAGGGACAGACTAGGCATATACAGCACATAAACCCTCCACATTGTTTTTTAAGTAGAAATTCTAAAGCACTTATAATAGTGACATTATTTTTTTTCAGACAGTCTAGAAGACTTTCCAGATCAATCTATAGAGTTCGCTAACTACTCTATGGTGTCTGTCCTAGATTATGAGTGACCCAGATTAACTTCATTTCTTTTCAATTAGTGCATATTTTAGATTATTTTTTATATCTTCCTAATAAAACAAAAAATATCAATACAGTCTATCCACATTTCTGGAATGTAAAGTACTCGAACACTTTGCTCTGATAAACAATATTCCTTCAGTTCACAGACTAAAATATTTATTTAATATATCTTTTTTTCTTGAATTTCATCTAATTATTTTTATATATGACATTGCACTTTTCAGGTTATATTGAAGTGCTGAACTTCATTTCTTTCTAAAAAGATAATATATTACTTTTAGCTATCTTATATAACTTTCTTCTCTTTCGTTTTACCTATTTCTTTATATTTAGGTGTGTGCCTGTGTGAGCTTGCGCATGCACTCGCGCGCGCGCGCGCGCGTGTGTGTGTGTGTGTGTGTGTGTGTGTGTGTGTGTGTGTGTGTATTGAGATGTGAACATGAGTACAGGTACTTAGGGAGGCCTGAATCTGGAATTAAAAGGTGATGGAAACTGAACAGTATGGGTGTTTAGATAAAACCCAAATTCCTTTCAAATTTTACATGCTCTTAACTGCTCAGACATCATTCCAACCCCATTATTTCTTTTATTTTCAAGTATCATATTTTATTATTTTAAGCCACGCTTCTGTCACTTATATTGATCCTAATGTGGGTTTCATCACTGAGAACCGAGAGCATTTTTACTTATTGATTTCTTGTGCTCTGCTGTCTGTTATCTCTGATGTCCTTCTTGAATTTTAACACCATGTTTCAAACAACCACTAGACAAATGTCATTTATTGTTCGGTTCTTAAGGTACCCTTATTTAAGGTTAATAAACAATAGAATTGGTCACAATAGTCGTTCTTTTCTTCTTATCTTTTTTTTTCAAAGTCTGAGCCTATAGCTTCATTCATATTTCTAAGCAAGTGCACCATCACTGAGTGACATCTTGCCTTTGTGTTTTTAAGCAGCATCTGTTACTTAGCTGTTCAGGTTTACCTGGAACTTGTGGTCTGGTTCTCCTGCACATTCAGAACCACAGATATGTGCCACCATGACTGGAATTAGTCTCAATTTATATTGTTCTTCTACATAGATTTTATTTTCTAGTGATTGGTTTAGTGTTTATTCTGTAATATCCTATGCTTTCCTTTGTCTCCTCTAGCACTTTCCTGCAAATGCTATGCTAAATAATAACAGATTTTTAAACACTGGTCAACATATAAATGTAACAGTAGCATTGGAGGTCTGTTAAGAAATGCTACTTACTTCCAGTAAAAAGAACCCAATCTAACTCTGTGTGGAAACATGCCATTATCTACTTCCTTAAAAGTTAATACAGGTTGAACTCAGTCCCCAGGGGAGTCTTTGCCCTGGAGGAGATGGGAATGGGTGGTGGGCTAGGAGGAAGGTGGGGGGGGGCAGGAGGGGGAAGGACAAGGGAATCCGTGGCTGATATGTAAAATTAAATTTAATTATAAAATTTAAAAAAAAAGAAAGAGAAAAAAAATAATACAGTTGGGGAACCCATCATTTTTGCTAAAGGACCACCAAGTATGAAGGCTGATTCAATTTAAGCAAATAGTAAAGAAATGAGAGGAACAATTTTTTGTTTAATGAAATAATGTACTTTTCCTTCCCAGAACACTTGCTTTCTATGTAGCCTAACCTCAGCAATGTTGTTGTCTGTCTGGTTTTCTGAGTCCTCAGACCAAAAAAAAGAAAAAAGAAAAAAAAATGCAGCTTTTTTAAAAAATTTTTAATTTTTTCAGATGCTTGTCAAAGCCTGGGCATGTTTTCCTGGACACACTGGCTTTCACACTGTTTTTCTAAGCTACCCCGCCCCTTTCTGCCATGCCATTGATTACAAAGAGCAGTTGTTTTTCTCTTCCTTTTCTCTATCTCACCACTCTGGGCAATTGGCAAACCATGCAGCTTCATAGTGCTATTTCCCCTGTCTCCCGCCTTCGGCTCTAATAAAATTACCCTTAGAAGTTCTTCTGAGTCTACTCTTATGTACTTTATTAACAAGTTTAAGAACACTAAGAATGGAACTCAATTTCTTCAGTAGTTTGTGGCACTCCAAACAGGACTCTGAAATTTTCAATAACAGATACATATTATAATAAATATTCCAGGGTTCATGAATACAACATAAAGAAATGAAATTCTCAGCAGAAGTGTTAGTTGAAGAAGGATAGAAGGACAGGGAAAATAATAGGGAATAGAAGAGATTCTATTACTCTTGAGTTTGTTGGAAGTTTCTTAGCAATTGAGTTAAAATTTTTACTAAACTTAACAAAATTTGTTATAAAGATTGCCTACATCGACTTTGGTGCAACAGGGGGTCTCTGTTCTTTTTGTTACTGTGGCCTGGACCTGAGCAGCTGGAGTCTGTTCAAGCTGGTATGGTTTGTGCCTGTTCTGACTGGTGTTGCTTGCACAGGCTCTGGCTAGTGTGGCCCACTCCTTAGTGGTGGAAGTCCACCTGTGGGGGAGGGGGCAGGGTCCAATAGTAGAGCAGTGATGAAGCAGGATGGTGTGGGCTGTGGGAGGAGTCTTGGGATACAGAATCCAGGAAGTGGGACAATTCCACCTGCAAGTGGGTCACTCACCACTTCTGGCTAGTGTGGCCTGCTCCTGAGTGGTGAAATCTGCTAGGATTGGTGACTGGGCTCACCTGCAAGGCTGACAAGCTGGGATGGCAAGGCGAGGAGAAAGGTTCCCAGGGAACAGCTCCAACTACGTCAAGTTTCACCCTTTATGTGATCATTCTTTGACCTCACTGTGGTGATAAGCATCGAAGTGTTTCACTCAGCATCTTGTGCAAAACAGCCTTTGTTCTATAGCACAGAGATGTTCAGAAATTAGGATGTCCTTATCTTATCTAGAACCCACAGCTCACTCTACATATATGCTTGTATTTATATTTGCACACTTCCTCTGAGTGTACAAACAGAAGCTATGTATTATATGTAAAAAAATCAAAATCTCAATACTATCACACTTGTTTTGTGAAGAGTTTCATAGAATTGAGAGGAACGTATATTAATAGTACTATTATAAATTCAAACAGGCATTCACTTACTTAAGAAAGCAACTAAAAGATTTTTCTCAGCAATGAAAAGAATGGTTTATCTTTCATGAAGCAAATACGTTACTAAAATTGTTGGTAAACTTCAGGTGTACTATCGTGAGTAACTCAATGGAAAAGTTGTTCTAGAAAGTACTGGAAATAACCAATGAATCTTAACAGAAGCATAAACACCAAGCAACATCTCTGTGCTGCAATGCCAGCCCTGTTTAGTCCACATCTACATTAAGTCCAGACATAAATGCCATTTGTCTTGACTGTATTTCCTGATCACAGGCCAAATTTCCTAATTAATATCCCTAATTAAATCATATTTCTAATCATATAATCCCCTAGACTCTACTCTCACTTAACCCAGAGCATTCTTGGAGTCTTTCTTGAGTGTTTAGCGATACTTAAGAAGATCTAATTCAAATTCTCATTTCTCATCAGAAACCTGTCTAGCCAATAAACCTGACTTTCTCAGAAGATTTAAACTCTATTCAACCAGTTTTCTTAGGTGGAGAATGCTGCATCTGTTTTCTATGCCCCCTCTCTTGGCAAGTCCTACTATCAGTTGTTTAGAGATATTGATAACATAGCACCTCTAGTTCCTTTAAAGGCCACTACAAGTTGTAACTACCATCCTCTGCTGTTGTTTGTTTTTTGCTCTTGGGGGGGCCTGCCACTCAGCTCCCAAATAAATCACACAGCGAGGCTTATTCTTAATTATGAAGGCTGGGCCTTAGCTTGGTTTGTTTCTTGACAGCTTTCCTTAACTTAACTTATCCCATCTCTCTTTGGCCTCTGGGCTTTTCCCATTCTCTTACTTCTGTAAATTTTACTCTTACTCCATGGCTTGCTGTGTAGCTGGGTGGCTGGCCCCTGGAGTCCTCCTCCTTCTATGCCTACTTTGCTCCTCCCAGATTGTTCCCTACCTATCCTTTCTCCTGCCTTGCTATTAGCTGTTTAGCTCTTTATTAGACTATCAGGTGTTTTGGACAGGCACAGTAACGCAGCTTCATAGTTAAACAAGTGCAGCATAAACAAAAGCAACACACCTTTAAATAATATTCTCCAACAATCCTCTCTTGTCTGAATAGGTCAAAAGTTTCCCCAACTCCCATATTGGCCCTCCTGTAGTATAGTCCTCCAGGAGTCAGTGTGATCCTTCTAAAATAAATATTCTTACTTATGTGTTCAAAACTTGACAGTGGCTTCCAATCTACACTTCTCACCCCCTGCCCTCATCTTTTACCATCATATTTTAGTTCTCCCAGGAGGCCTCACTTGGTATTTCACCCATGCTTGTATGACTTAGTACCTTCATTGTCATTTGTCCATTTATCAGATAGAACTTGCCCCACTACAAATCGCTACTTGCAGTTTGCCAAAACTATATTTATTCATGGATTAATGTTATATAATTAAAAAACTCTCTGTCTTGTGTTTATGTATCTCATGTCACTAAAATATGGGCAACAAGAGAGAAAAAGCTTTTCTGTTGTGAACACCGCTGTGGGGGAAGTGCCTAAAATACGATTTTAAAAAAAAAGAACAGCAGCTAGATGAAAGGTGAAAATATGTTCAGTCTGTCCTATGTCATATTTTGAAGGACATGTGTAAGCTTTATTCTAAAGCATAGTCATTTAGTGATATGCATATACAGAAATCAGGAATGAAGTTAGATATAGTCAGTGTAGTTAGTGTTGCACGAATCCTAAGTGGTCTTATAATAAAAACCCAGAGCCAGATATCAAGGTGAAAGCTGAAAGATCAGAGAAACAGAACAAGCCACAGCCACTACCTCTTACCACACCAACTCCTAAGCCTGAAAGAGCATGAGTTGTTCCTGTCTCCTCCCCGCCTTATATTCCTTTCTCTGCCCAGCCATATCACTTCCTGTCTCAACCTTCCTAGTGCTAGGATTAAAGGTGTGTGATTTCAAGTGCTGGAATTAAGGGTGTGTGCCACCACTGCCTGGCTCTGTTTCTCTTTTAGACTGGATTAATCTCATGTAGCCCAGTGTGGCCTTGAACACACAGAAATCCAGACAGATCTCTGCCTCTGCCTCCCTAATGCTAGAATTAAAGGTGTGTGCCAACACTGCCTGGCCTCTATGTATAACTCTGTGATTAGCTCTGTCCTCTGATCTTCAGGCAAGCTTTATTTCCTAGATTACAAATAATATATCACCACAAGTTAGATTTTTTTGATATGTTTATTTTTTCAAAGAATATATATTTGGAAGTGAATCCCTATGTAATTGGCATTTTTATAGAAAAGAAGTGATTGTAACATAGATAAAAATGACTTTCCCAGTCATAGTCTCCACTGCCATGACAAAACATAATGAAGAAAAAAAAAACTAATTTTGGAGGAAGGGTTTATTTTGCTTGCATATCTGTGGTCACCATCTTTTGAGGAATGACAAGGGCAATCTCAAGATGGAAATCTGGAAGCGGGAGTCAAAGCAGTATCTATGGAGGAACACTACTTTAAAGACTTCCTCCCATGCTTCCTCATGCTGCTCTCTGATATCATTCAGGACCACTTACCCAGGGGTGGCACTGCCCATGGGGAGCCGAGCCCTCTCACCTCCACATCAATCATTAGTAAGGAAAATGCACCACACACTTGTCTACACACTAATCTTGTAGAGGCTTCTGGAACAGTCCTTAAAATCTGGTTGACTGGTGTAAATGTAAGAGAAAGTGTCCCAAAGGGCTCCATCACTGAAATTATCAGGAGGTTAGTTACAGTGAACACATTTTCCTAGAGTCAACATCCTGTGAATAGGCATGGTAACAGTGAGCTGATGTATCAAATACTTATCATTAGGACCTTAGTATATAACAGATTAAGTTTGTGTTCTTAAATGAAAGGCAATAGTAAAAGTTAGCCTAAAAATGTAGGTAAAGGAAGGGACATTAAACCTTAGAATATTTTACAGCACTAAAGTAATATACATGAGATTGCATAATATAATGTGACTGTGTCAAACAAATATGTAACACCTTATATACTCTGGGACTTGAAGCTGCCCTCATTCGAGTATCTTTAGTGTGTATCAGGATAAGTAAATGGTGCTTTTCTAGCTAGCTGTTATACCCAATTAACAAAGGGAGAGCATTGTACTCAATGCATGTGTTTGAAATTTTTTGCAACATGAAACATGAGAAGGAACAGTGCAATGCTAACTTCTTACTTAGTATTTTGCACACGATTTCAAAGAGATATCTCCAAGGGAGATTATTAAATTTTTATCTTTCATGATTATGTGGAAATGATAATTCACCTACCAAGCAGAACATTATACACACAGTTAGTTTAAAATTGAAATGCCACTGCAGATGTTAGCATTTGAGTTTTCATTCACTTATTTCCTTAAAAAAAGATAACAATTTCCAAATTATCACATTACAGTGTTGTAAAGAAAGAACACAAAAGAAAAGAACATTGCCTAAAGTAAAGAAGATGATGTTCAGGAACCCCTGGAAAGAAAGGATCCTCTAAAACTAAATAAACTGAGGCAATAGACTAATGACATATGGGGAAACAGCTAAGTCCTATTTTGGATATACTAAAACATCTTTCTGGAAGTCCTATTTAAGAACAGAATGCTATTTCAAATGCAAAATTAAATGCAGTTCCTACAGAAAGGTTCTTGCCAGTGAAGATCTCTAGGCATAGGTAAGATAGACTAGCTTCATAATATAGATGTAAACATATGCCCGGAGCTTACCACTGATCCCTAGATTGTCACTCAAGGATCTTGAGTTATTTCTCTGCATTAGTGGGAGAAAATAAGAAAAGAAACAATACAAACAACCACCAAAAATACATGGACGAGAACAAGAAAGGAACAGAGGAAAAGAAAAGAAACCCAAGTAACTAGCATGTTTGTTAGCAGCAGTCAATCAGGAAAACCATATAACCATGAAAATGTGAATTTGATTCAGAGAAGAAAAGAAAAACACAAAACAAAGCATAAACCCAGAAAGTATTAAGAAGTACTGAAATGTAAAACTGGTGTTCACATTAACAGTTATGTAAATCATCTGACTGTAGTCTAGTAGATAGTGGGAAAAGTTCACTCAAAAACTGGACTCTACTGCTCTTTTCAACGGATTGTCAAAGGAAACACAATTTCTGAAAGATGTCTGCTGCAGGTGATTGTTTTTTCTAGTACATGATGATGGGAAATTGTTAAAACTAGGGTGGACCTGGGCCCTCTCAAGAGGTGTTCGATTTGGGATTTTGTTTATTATTAAAGTAAAACTTGAGCTAAAGGTAAAGGGCAAAGATGACTTTATTGGAGACTACTGAATTAAAAGAGAGACATTGAACAAAAGACTCCGAGGTTTGGCTGGGCGGTGGTGGTGCACGCCTTTAATCCCAGCACTCGGGAGGCAGAGCAAGGCGGATCTCTGTGAGTTCGAGGCCAGCCTGGTCTCCAAAGCGAGTTCCAGGAAAGGCGCAAAGCTACACAGAGAAACCCTGTCTCGAAAAACCGAAAAAAAAAGGAAAGTGCTGAGGCGATCCAGTGGGATGGCACCGAAGGATGGAGAAGGCTGACCCACAGGTTGTACAATGCTCAGGGAGGACTTCCTGTGATTATATAACCTACTAAGGTAATCTGTGTCCTTCAAAGTCCAATGTTGGCCTTCTCACTCTTGGATGCAGAGATAGGAGCAACTTCTAATGTTTCCACTTCAGAGTGATGATTCCCAGGATCTTAAGAAAGACAACATTCCCTGGGTGGCAAAACTCAGAAACAGCTGGGGGAAAATTTGTATACTTCTATATGAGGTCAGCAGAACTTTTAAAACTATTTTCTCTCAATTAGTTAATAAATAAAATATTCAATGACATCAGCATGTGTTGATGACATATCAAAATGTTTGCTACAGTTGCCACATCTGCCTCTAATGTAACATATGTGAGAATCATTGTGTATTTATGTTTTATAACTATATGAATATATATAATGACTATATATTTCATAATAAAATTTTACACTAATTGTAATGCTCAGTTAGATGACTATCTTGTGATCATCATACTCTTTTTCTCATTTTCTATCTTCTACCATTTGGAGCGATTTAGTAAGTATGATGGATGTTAAGAGTCTCTTTGTATAAATGGATATGTATTCATACATGAACACTGCTTTTCTCTTACCGTAATAAAATACCATGACCAAGGGAACTTATAGAAGGAAGCATTTATTTGGGCTTATGATTCCAGAGGGATAACAGTCCCCAGTGGGAAGCCTGGTAGCAAGCAGCAGGCATGGTGGCTGTAACAGGAAACTGAGAGCTTAGGTCTTCAAACACAAGCACAAAGCAGAAAGGGTGAACTAGAGGTATGATGAGGTTATATAATCTCAAAGCCTATCCACAGTGACACACCTCCTCCAGCAAAGTTGTACCCCTTAAGCCTCCCAAACAACACCATCAACTGATGACTAAGTGTTCAAATAGCTGAGCCTGTGTGTGTGTGTGTGGGGGGGGGGGATTCTCATTCAAACCACTATATTATCTCACCTGAGAAAGTTGTCTCCCCACTCTTATAAGAATATACACCACAAACACATCCCTCCTAGTATTGCTCTCTCCATCCTTGAATGAGAGACGTGGCCCTGTATTGTACACAGAACTCAAAATTACCTTCCTTAAAGGGAATGCTAGGCAAGACAATACAGATGTCCCTTGGTGCCTACTAATTGTTATCTGTAGACCTTTAAGGAGACTAAGAATGGCCCGAGTAGTGAGGTCTGTGAGGGGCACTACATTATTAAAAAAATTAATGAACTTTCCATTTCATTCAAGTAGAGGTCAAGGGAATGCTCGTGAGAATGGATCTTAAAGGTGTAGGATTGTGGTAGAAGGAACACAAAACTGGATCAGGCTGTGATTATTGATATAGACCCTCTTTGTGGTGATTCTGGGGTTAATATGGAAGTTTTCACAGTTAATAAAGGAGTACCAAAGGTTTATATGATTGGTAGGCTGATGTGGTTCTGAAATGATATTCTACTTAGAGGGATCTGGATATGCCTGCTGCATCTTGGCCTATTGTTGATGAGACTCTAGGCTTTGGAATGTTGGAGTAGATAATCTGTGCAAAATCTCTTCCTTCCCTGGCATAAGGCCAAGAATACATGCCTTTCACTACAGAAAATGGTGAACGGCTGACATGGAATATATAACACAGAAAACACTAAGGCAGGCACCGGCAGATTTGAAAAGCTTTGTTGTTGCTCTTTTTCTTGTGTCAGATCTTAGGATTGAAGATGCTGCTGCTCAGTGGATAAATTAATCATAATGGGTTTAACTGAGCCCCTGAGTTGCAGAGGTCAGGTGGCATCATTGAATTGTCAAAGTTAAGACAAGACTAGGTATTGGAATGGGCAGCACAGACAAAGCAATGAGTGTAAAGGTCTGACCCATAGGAACCTTTGGTACTGGCTAATGAAACATGGTGCTTCTAGGAACAAAACAGATAGAAGCCTGTTAAGCGTTTGTTTCATCTATGGAAGTGGAAAAACTCTAGAACAAATACAAAAAAGGATAAATTGGGTTGTCGCAATAAGGCGTCTCTGCCTGTCAATTTCTAGACCTGAGCCAGTTAGAAAACCTAGAACTCCTTGAATGAAGGGAAGGTCAGGATCCCCTGAGTTAGGATTGTGTTAGAATATTGAAGAGTTTTATTGTTAATCTTTCTCCTGCCCTTTTATAGAAGGACCTATGGCATTTTACTAGAGTAACTATGCATTGAGGAAAAATAAACAATTAGATTTGCATAGCCTATTGGATATTTGTTTTTAATTGACATAGATTCTAGGAAACTCGTAAAAGTAAGCTGCTTGATAAGGGTGAAGGAAATAAAAAAACAGATAGTAGAGAAATATAGTTATAAATATTGGCCAATATTCAGTTGCAGAAATTATTGTAATTGATATGAATTTCTGTCTTATTATGCAAAGAACATGTTTGCATGTATACACTGATATTTGCATTTTCTTCCCTCTGTTTTTTTTTATCATGCATTGTAATATCAATTGAGATAATATCATTGGTTAAGTGTTGTAAATCTGTGTTATCATATTTAAGTTGAAAGACACAAAAGACTAAGCATTCTTCAAGGGACTTTGTTCACTATTCTAAAATAGATAATACATTTATAGTTGTGCATGGGACAGTTATAGAATGTTAGGTGTAATTATGACCTGATTATTGCTTTCATTTGGAAATTAAGCATTACTTAAGGAAATGTGCCTGTATATCATGCTGACAAGGGATGGATTTGTAATGCCTAATTTCGGTGTTATCTTGATGGTATCTGGAGTCAACTGATTTGCAAGCTTCAGGACATTCCTGAGTGATTTTCTAAATCAGGGAATTTGAAACTGGAAGACCCATCCTAAATGTGTGATGCACCTTCTGGTAGTAGCTCATATGAAAGGACATGGAAGAAGGAAATTTTGCATTTTACCTGAGTGGCCTAATTCTTGCAGGTAAGTTAATCTATCCTGTTGATGTAACATCCCTTCCCTAGTATTAGAACCTACTTCTTTGGGATTTCAAAGTAGACTCAAGGCCAGAAGCTCTGGAGGATTTCTCCAGGCTTCCTCACCTGAGTAGGAATGCTGAGCCTTCCAGTCTTGTATATTGAACACCATCTATATTCTAGGCCTCTCTAGTGTGAGGCAGCCATTATTGAACTGCTAATACAGAACCCCTAAGTCACCCAAATAAATTCCTTTCTAATATATGTATTCATTTTATCTCTTCCTTAAAAGAACCCTAATACATATTTGTATGCATTTTTAGATCTGATGATGGAATTCTCTTTATTCTTTGGCAGTGTAGAAGGATTGTAAATAATGCTTTACATTCAGTACATTTAGGTAAATCCTCTTTCATCCTACATACTCTCCTTTGCAAACAAATTTATAAAGAGAACTGGTGCCATTGAGCACAGTATAGACAACCAGGCTATGAAATTTCACTAACTATTGATTTTGTTGTCTTCTTCAGCAATGTGTAGATTGTCCTACATATTAGGCATTAGTATAATTGTGTCACTTAATAATTATCCAAGAAATTATCAGATTGACAAGAATTTAATTACTTCACTTTTTAAATTATCCCGTCTTTATAATCTTCAGCATACTATTTTTCAAAAATTAGAATATATAACGAGGATAGTTTTTAAAGAAATGAGACGGCCGGGCGGTGGTGTCGCACGCCTTTAATCCCAGCACTCGGGAGGCAGAGCCAGGCGGATCTCTGTGAGTTCGAGGCCAGCCTGGGCTACCAAGTGAGTTGCAGGACAGGCGCAAAGCTACACAGAGAAACCCTGTCTCGAAAAACCAAAAAAAAAAAAAAAAGAATTTAAAGAAATGAGACTTATTACTTTAGTCTGTATAAATCAAAATTTGAACTCTAACCCACTAAAATTTACACTTTGCAATATATCAATAATTGATCAAAATAATGTTCTAACTGCCTGGATTAGCTCCACTTATTCTTTTATAATCTAAGACTTACTTATTATTTGTCATATTTTGAGACATGGACCAAAACATTCACCTAAATAACATGACAGCTATATGACTTGGTTTAATGCTATACTAACAATTCTTCATGTATTGACCCTAGAGAGGACTGATGTGATGTGGAGTTTAGATTCACATACACTTATTTCATGAATAATTTTTAAAAAATTATTTGTTTCACTTGTGAATCTGTTAAAGGTACAACATCCAAGAATTCCTATACATTGATTTCTGCTGTCCACCCCACACCACAGTGTGGAGGCAACGGATTCTCTTTTAGGAGTCCTGTGTTTTCTTTGGCTGTGGAATTCTTGGATAGGACCTGCTTCATATGACAAGTCATACTCAGGAAATGATGCCTGAAGTGTGGTTTCTTATGCACGGTAGCAAGTTGGTTTGATTTTCAACAGTACATGAAATTCCAGAGTTTGTGCTAGTCATATCTTACTTCATTGTAACCTTTCCCAGATATCATGGCTCTTATTTTTATATTCTCCCTTGGCTCTCTATATATGAGTAGCCAATTTTTCACTAGATTTGTAAATAAATTATAGGAAACACTAATATAAACTGTAACATCAGTGTTTCAAAATCTGATTCCATTTTTTAAGATACTTTTATATATGTGGTTTATATAATACAGGAGTGAATTAAAAATAGAGTATGTACCTTTTAGGTAAAAACAGTAATGTTATTCAGGAAAGTAAGAGCAAAACAGCATGTTGTATTAATATAGACCTAATTAATTCTCAAAGTTTATATTCTGAAAATTAATAAAACAACTTCTAGTGACTTGGCTCTGAAACATTAGGTAAAATACTAAGTGAAAGATGTGAGGAATCAATATTCTCCTCTGGCAATTCTCCTTTGGTTGTATAATAGCATTCTTGGTATATGCGAAGAGAGCTACTGGTATTGTTGCTTTCATCTACAGGAAAATGGACATTCTAGAAAGGGTGAATCTATTAATTAGAGACCCATACAACTCTCTTTCTTGCTAGTGTAATCGTTAAATTGATTTCTCCAGTCCATCATGTAATTGCTCCAACGATGCAATCCTGCTTTCCACTCTTGTTCTGTTTCATCAATATTTCCTGTAAAACATGGAATACATTGCATTAATCTAAAGTTTAATCTCTGTTTATATTACTTGAAAAATTATTCTAATTATAGATGACATTTTCTGCAAGTGCGCAGCATAGCAAGGCTTTATTTTTCATTATGTATTATCAACTTCTATAACTGCTGGAAAAGCTTTTAATAAACTTTTATACAGTATATTAAATAATGCAACTAAAATGTGTATAAAATGAAAATAAAGTGAAAATATACATTGTATTGTGTCAATTTATATTGTATGTTCTTTCATTATTTTCTCAGAAGACATGCAGATATTACTTCTATTAATGAACACTTTAAGCATTACAAAAACTTCATAATACAAAACTTACCCACACACAGACACTAGGGTATTATCTTCAGATGAAGTAATTATATATGTAAATATTTACTGATATATAAAGAGAATTTTGTAATTATCATTCCATAGAGATTTTTACACTCATTAAAATACATTTTCATTCCATATGATGCTCAGTTGTTTACAGTGTTGACCATAAGAAGGCAGTTTAATATTTCCTTTGTAAACAGAAAGATAACTAAGAAGACCTTTAAGTAGTTTGTGAGTCATATGTAGTTTTATCTGATGTTTATACCATTAATCATTTTTCCACATGTATATATTTATTTGTGTGAAAGAAAAAAGTAACTTTAAAAAACAGAGTGTCTAAGAGGATACACTACAAGCATTTAGAAAAATGAAAAAGAAAGTAGAAGATTGATATTAAATTTATAGTAAAATATTGATAAGTATTAAATATTGAGGTAGCATTTTCATCAGTATATAAGGATATATCTATGGATATCTTCCATTTGTTGTTAGAATTATAACTTACAGAGAGAATTATAAATAATAATAAAATTTCTTCATTTTCTTGTTACAGTGACAATACTTTATGATTTACACATTGTGATATGAAGGAGCATCATATTGTATTATGGAATGATTACCTTTTATGAAGAGGTATAAATCTATTGAAGAGCCATCCCTAGAATTATGTGTAAAGAGTATTTGTATGTATCCCCTCTACTGATGCTCTACAGTGTTCACTAAATAGAAATATTTTTAGGAAAATAAACTTGCTTCATTTGTGACATGAAGCACGGTATAACAAAGAGTGTTCATCCATTGTCTTCAGTTTGTCACTTTTAATAATATATGTCAAATAAAGAAACACTGAAAAGTGAAAAACCTACACAAATATGCAACATAAATTAAAGAAAAATGTTATAGATATGAATAATGACCAGAGAAGTAATCAGGGCCAAGCACTATGCTGAAGTTCATTAAGAATAAGATAAAAACATCAATATCCATAAAATTAACAGTTCTCATGATTTTTCACAGAAAAGATCATACTGAAATATATGAAATAAAATTATTTTATAATTATCAATCATATAAAGAGGAAAGATCGACTGCAGAATTTTAGGCATCTGTATGCTATTTCTTGAATTAGAAAATACCAGTCAGTGGCAAACTTAACATTAAATATTTTCATACTAGAGAAAAGCATATTTGGAATACTTTAAAAAAACAGAAATGAAATATATTAACATTCAAATAAAATGAAAATAGCAAAGCTAGCATGTTCTTGATAGGAACAGGCAAACAAAAGCAGCACTGCCTGGGGAATGAAATGACTGTGGGAATGTGTGTCATAATGCAAAGCAGGAGAGCCTTGCATGCAGCGAAAGCTAATACATCCAGGAATCAACAACCAAGACCTGTCAGACCTCCACTTGAAATTACTAAGCAGCTGTGCTTAAGATAGAATTTAAATTCCTTAGCATGGTGCACAGGACACTTCGTCCCGGGTCCTTGGTTATTTGGCTCCCCTCTCTAGAATGCCTTCCTATTAAGATTCAGTGCAGGTGTCTTCTGTTAATAGCTTTCCACGATCCTGGATCGTGTCTCTGCCAATTCACTGTGAGTGAGCATGCATCATTCTTATGAGGGCTTCATGGATAACTCAGTCCCTTCCTAGGGCTAGGGAACAGAGCATATACTCTATAAACAGTTATCATATTAATGGATGAAAATGAAAAGAAGGGAAATCATATTTCTATGCAGTAGCTGGTTATACTACCCAAAATAGTGCAAGAATTTGTTAAATGCAAACCATATAGGGATAGCAATCTACTTGAATCTACCAGTTATTTAGAAATTGTTTATCTCTTTCCAACACTTAATATTTTGTGGATAATTGATGATATTTTTTGTTTTGAATGTAAGTATTTTATATACTTTGCATTAACCAATATCTTAAAATCCTATTTCTTTTTGAAAATTATTTTTAGTTTTTTAAGTTATTATATAATTACACAGTTTCATCATTCCCTTTGCTTCCTTCAAACACTCCCAAATGCCCCTCTTTTCTAGTTTTTAAATTCATGGCCCCTTTTGTTCATTAGTATTATACACATGTATTTGTATCCTGCTAGCTGCCACCCAGTTACCCACCAAATAAAGCATCCTATGTTGTTTTTAGCAAGAATGGTAATTGATATTCTGAAAGAGTGTTACATCGGTCTTATTCATACCAATATACAACTTTACAACATATATCTTCAAATGGATAGAAAAAATTTTAAACTAAACAAAACAGAAAAATTTAAAAATTTTTGTAAAAAGCCAATGATTTATGAATAAAATTGAATCAAATGAAGTTAAAACTTCTTATGCAATGACAGACAACTAATAATTCTGTCTTTATTTTCCAGACAATAGCTGCCTAATACTACCATGCCAATGTGCAGAACACTTGAATATTTGTAATAGAATTTCCATAAGTCAATTCAACTTAAATTGAATTGTGGTAGTTTTGACCTGAGTATTTCCTAAAAGCAGAAAAGTTCTTCATAAATAAGTTAGCAATTTCCATCTGATTTTTTTAAAAGTATATTAAAGGAACATAAATATAATTTGACTTTACACATATGAATAAGCTTAATTGTTTATGCATCTTGATATATAACCTATTAATTTGCCACCTAGTACTAAGACACTTAGATTAAATGTATTTATTTTAATTTTTTTAATTATGTGCATTGTTTGTTGGTCTTTGTTGGGGTTTGTGCATGTGAGTGGAGCTCAAGTAGTGAATAGAAGCCAGCTTCTAGTCTCCTGGAGCTGGAGTTCCAGGCAATTGTGAATTGCCCAACATGAGTGCTGGAAACTGCACAGGGTCCTCTGCAAGAACAGCACACTCTCTTAACTGCAGGGCCCTCTCCAGTCCTTAAACTTAATTTTCATATAATTTGTTTCTATGAGTGATTTGGCTACTTTGAAATTGCTTCAAATGACACAAACTGTTTTTCTAGATATAAAACAGGAACGGCTTGCTTTATTTGTGTGTGTTTGGGGCCTGTGGATGGGTTGGAGAATAAAAACAATTTTGCTTTTTTATTTGATATTTCATTGCGGTGGGGAGGGAAAAACCGATGTGGACTGTCATGGGAGGTTGCACAGAAATTAACTTTTTCAATTCACTTTTTGTTATCATTGTTTCTTTCCACATTTGTGTCTTATCTGAAAATAAGAGGTTCTCTTTTCTATGAAGCTGATCACTATTCTTTGTTTTAGGAAGAAAAAAAAAGTGAGCCCATTTCAAGAAAAACTGAAATTCTTTTGTATAGACAGAGGAAGGGGGGCATATTTTAGGTCCCTTCGAATACAGTACAACAGTACACCTAATACAATTGAAACTTATATCTGGTATTCCTGAGGATAAAAATCAAAGCTTAGTTCACCATAACTTTTGTGACGATTTTGTTCCTAGTTCATAAGTGACAGCCTCATTATTGTGTCTTTACACACCCAGGAATTGGGAAGCTATCTCAGGTTTTTATTTTATTTTGTTATTTTATTCTCAGTTTATTTTATATTATTTAATAAGAACACTCACTAATCCCACAGATGAAGGTCCCACTCTCTCAATCTCATCTCAAAGTTGTAGATGTTTTAGGTATGTTTTCTAGGTTAAATAGATATATAGAATATGACATTTAAAATGTTTTGTTAATTTCAAGTTTTTCATAACAATGAGACACATCTGCTCCTTGCAGCATCAGTTTACTTCAAAGAAGATAATTCGCTCTGAAGAAACTCCTTATGGAGTTTGCTTTTATTGTGGCAAGGTTAGACACTGGGCAATGACACTGTTCTTGCCTTTGACTATTGAAATGTACTGTGCAAACTGGACAGGCGGACACATAGGACAAAGACTGTTGAACTTTGCCCAAACAAGGCAGGACAGGCTTTCAATTTCCCTGCTTCACAGAAGAGTCTGTCAAATATTCTGCAGGACACAGAGAAAAGCAACTGATAAATTTTGCAAATACAAGGCAGGATAGTCCTTCAAATTTCCTGCTTCAATGAGAAGTCTGCTTGATACTCTAGGCCTGTAAGCTAAAGATGAATGCCCCAAGGTTACAGAAGAAACTTTGGGTGACTGTCCAGACAGTCAGATATCTCTGTCATTTCTAGAGTTTTGGCAGTTGTTTGCAATGCACTTTTTGTTTACTCAAATAATATTATCCTTCTGGAGTCTTTGTTGGAATTGAAGACAAGGTAGTTGTAGTTGCAGTTTTCCTTGCTTATAATAGAGAGTAAATTAAGTATAAAACCTTAGATTCATTAAGATAGGATAGACAATGGAGTATTTTCTTTTAATTTGCCAGACACAAATAAACTAGACTTCATCACATTGTGACTGTAATTTTTAATTCATAATTATTCTTATCATGTAGAGTCTTATTATGTTAAAGTTAAAACCTTTCATTTTTTGTTTAGACAAAAAGGGGAAGATACTGGAGAATATTGTTCTAAGGTGTGTTACTTTTTTTAATGTTGCATTTCTTTAATTCAGTGAAGCTGTGTTACTGTGCCTATCTAAAACACCTGATGGTCTAATAAAAAGCTGAATGGCCAATAGTGAGGCAGGAGAGAGAAATAGACAGGGCTTGCAGGCAGAGAGGATAAATAGAAGGAGAAATCTGGGAGGAAAGAAGATGTCGTCAGAGAAGGAGGAAGACTCTAGGGGCCAGCCACCCAGCTACACAGCAAGCCACACAATAAGAGTAAGATTTACAGAAGTAAGAGAATGAGAAAAGCCCAGAGGCAAAAGATAGACAGGATAATTTTAAGTTAAGAAAAGCTGGCAAGAAACAAGCCAAACTAAGGCCGGACATTCATAAGTAATAATAAGCCTCTGTGCGTCATTTATTTGGGAGCTGAGTGGCAGACCCCCCAAAGATTAAAAAAGAAACAACAATGTATTTTTTTCTATTAATTGTCATGTTATAGTTTTAATGAAAGGATATTTCTATTACTTTTGAGGATGAGTGGATTACTTCTGTCTCCTTTTAAAAATAAGTATGAGGTACTGTATGATAATATTCTCAGAGAAAATATGAATGTGAAAATATTTGGCACAAACACTGACATTTTATTTCTTGCAGATTCATGCCATAATGGCCAGGCATGGACTGAAGTATAATCTAGAAGTGAAGTGCTGGAATTTATGTGTTTAAACAAGTCTTAGGAATCATTGAATTTGAGAACATTTATTGCTGTAATGTAAACGATGGCTGAAGTGGTGCTTAGAAAGCTTATTGCTTTTGTAAGTGAAGTGGAGTAAGCATTTCTTGTTTCAAGAATGGCAGCCAGTAGCAATTCTTTGATATTTTCTTTTGTTTATAGATTACCTTTGAAAAAAAAACTTCATCCCAAGTCTTATATAATATCTGAAACATTAAAGATAAAAACATTCACATTTTAGTACCTGAAACTGTAAGGTATAGCTTGAATATATATTCTTACATTTATAATCTTCCTGATATTACCTATTTATGAATCTCAAAGACTATAACCTAAAACTTGTTTAAATAAGACAATATTAAATCAATACATTGTCCCCAGAATGATAAAATTTATTTGTCTTAAACTTTAAAATATGTATGTAGATATATTATTAATTTCTCTCTCTGTCTCTCTCTTTCTGTCTCTCTCTCTGTCTCTGTTTCTCTCTTTCTCGTGTGTGTGTGTGTGTGTGTGTGTGTGTGTGTGTGTGTGCTTGTGTGTGACCTGGAATGGGTACATAGCTATGGCTGCTAATTTAGGTATGAGTAGAAGTAGGTCATAAATTGATGTGGGAATGTCTTCTTTAATCCCTCAATCACTTCCATCATATGTATGTATATGTATATATACATATGTAACTCAGAATCTCTCAATGAAGTACGAGCTTATCATTTTAGATAGGCTGGATGGTTAGAAAATCCCCCATCCTCGATCTACTTGTCTCTGTCCCTAATGCCCAGTGTAGCATTGGGAGGTACCATATTCAGCTTTTCAGACTCCCGAGCTTTGCATTCCCTTGTTTCATAGTTTGTTTGTTTTATTTCAAGTTAATTACATATATTTCTTTTTTTTTGAGGGGTGATGGGGGTTTAGTTAGTACTGAGAATCCAAACTCAGGTCTCCATGCTCATGTAGTGAGTACTTTACCCAATAAGTCATCTCCTGAGCCTCCTAAAAAATATATTCAATTTGAATACATCTGGATGGATATTCAGAATACACCAGAAATTTAATATTTAAATATAAAATTATATTTCAAGATGCACTAAATCTAACCCAAAGCAAATTAAGATGTTCTACAAACTTTTGCTGAAGTTATAGAGATGCCTGCTACTTTCAGACACAGCCTCAGTTGAGCCAAACTGAAGTTTTGTGACAGGAAAGTTTTTCATGTAGAGATTTTTGCATCCTACTTTCAAAATTGCTGGTAATTCAACCATGGCACATCAATAAGTAAATTATCATAGATTCCTTGTTTTTGAACAATACCTCTGTTGCTTTGTAAGAAGCACACCATTTACATTCACCTCCTCACTCTCTCATCATTTTTTCTTCAAAGTAGTCCTCAACCCTTTTGTTTAAGCTGATCTCTTGTAGAGCTTAGAATATGTGTTTTGTGGTATGTTCAATGGGATCTGTTTGGGTTTCTTGGCAAATTAAGTGAGTTAGCTCATTGTTACTCACACCCAGAGGACACAAGGACAGCACTGTTGCTCTGCCAAGGGACACAGAGACTCATCTCTGGATATATATTATGTCACAGAACATTTAGTCAGACTCAGAGCACAGATATATCATTAACCTCTTTCAAACAGATGAAAGACGCAATTACAAGTTTGGTAATCAATGTCTGATGATCAAAGAGCATATTAACATCCTAACAACATCTTTGAGATGCTTAATTCTTTTTTAACTAACCCAAATTCTCTGAAAAAGAAATCAGCATTATTCATTTTTTTATATCTAACACAGACTTGACAATCAGATTTGTAGAAATGGCCTGCCATGTGATGGCTAGTTAAAATTACTTACTGTTTTTATTAATAAAAAGTGTCCTCTATTGTAATGTAAATAAAACATTTAAATTATGAACAAATACTACACGATTATTAAAGTAACATTAAATTATGATTCCATACATTTTCAAGTTTGATCATAAATATAAATTACTTTTCATCCAAGTCTACAATTTCTTTCTCTCTCTCTATTTAAAAAACTATCACTTAAATCACATTTTACATTTGAGCTAGGATCAAGTAAAGACTATCTCAGGATTCAATAATCCATTTTTCCCTAATTTTGCACAACACACAATCCATTAAGTAAGCAAATGGAAAAAGCACATACCTGTCATTTCCAAGACTTTAGGAAAAAATAGTTTCCAAAACTGGCATTCAGGAGCACGGAGCTTAGAGTTTATTCTTGGCTTCTCTGTGTTCAAGGTTAGATATTTTTGTTCAGTACTTGTGAAGACAGGCCACATTGTGCTATTGCTCTGGGTTCCATTGGGATCTCTAGATATTTAAAAAGACATTATAGCTTTTATGAAATCATTGTTGGATAGAAATATTTTTCTCTGAAATTGATAATCAATTTCAAACAATAACTAAAAAAAATCTGTGGCCATATTTTGATGATGGCAAGAATAATTGACCTTGCTTTAAGATTTCAAGAATGAATGAACATCATTTTTAGTTCCTTCAACCACAATATTAATGAAATCTATAGGAACTGAAATTCAGTGCATGCATTTATGTGTAACATAGAAAAATATTTTAATTTTTGCAAAATGTTTCTTTTTTACAACATAATATTTTTATTGATTAGTTAGGAACTTCATACAATGCACCCAGATCAAACTCAGTTCCCATTCCTCTCAGGTCTACTCCCCCACATTTATGGACCCCCCCAAAATGAAAAAAAATACACCAAATCCAATTTGTGTCGGCAAAATAATTTTTGATTCTCACTTAAACACACTCAAAAAAGACAATGTTACTTTTATCCCATTATCTTTACCTATCTCAGACTTAAGCTTTTTTAGTCATATTAACAGCACTGTCTCAATCTGTATTGCCTCAAAGATATTCTGCTAATTCTTAACAATACTCCTTGAATTTGGTACTATACATGTCCTTATTATGCAATGATCTTACTCTCGTAGGAAAGTGGCATGCCTCATTTTAAAAGCCTATTATTTCTCCTTTGTTTTACTCTTTAAAAATTCTCTATAAGAGCCAACAAGATGTGTCAGCATGTAAAGACACCTTCCCCCAAATCTGATTACCTCAGTATGATCTCTGGGACCAACATAGTGCCAGCAGAGAATTGATTCCTGAAAGCTCTTCTTTGACTTACACATTAATTAGGCATGGAACACACACACATACATGTACACATGCACACATGCATTCATGAACACATGCTCACACAAAAACACTATATAAATAAATAAGTAAATTTGTAATAAACATTTCAATAATTCCAACTTGAGTCCAGATCAAAGTTAAAGAACATGGTATAAGCATATTTCTTAATATTTTCAATGATTCTATTAGTATTATATTAATAGTAATTAATAAATATTCTATTAATATTCAGTAGGAGTTATAACTATTCTCTTTAGAACCCATCTGTGTTTCTTTAAAAATATTAGTGAGTAAGAACATCTATGGAAGTAAAGAGCCAGTGTTGAAAGCTATTCTAAAACTAGGTCTAATAACGAGAGTAATAATCACACTTGAAAGGAAATCACCCAAGGCATGAGATTTTGGGTAAATTAAGGAGAGGAAATAATGAGGGGAAAATAACCTAAGCCAGAAAGATATGTAGGAAAGCCAGAGAGGGTATAAAGTTAATATAGAAGTGAACATTGAATCTGTTACTTAGTCCAAAAAAAAAAAAAGTAGAAGAAGATAAACAGTGTCTTCAAAGATATGAGCCAAGAATCTAGTTTAGAGTTAGGACATTAGTGTTGTTATATTTATACATGGCGACCTTAGAAAACAGGGAGTTTTCACTTGTAGAAATTAATTGTTCTTCAAGGGATGTGGGGACTCTTTTTGATGTGGTAATTAGAATACTATGTAAGCCTAGGTAGTGCATGTATTTCTATAATAAAGAGAGGATTGAAGTGATATAAATAAGAAATCCATTTAATAAGAAATTCAATAAGAAACTTTTTCTTAGTTTTTTTTTTCTTATGTAAAATTACAGAAGAAAATTTCTAGTTGAACTTTCTACAAACAGTACAAAAGACTTCAGCATTCATTTAGGATCTGTAGATGGTCATTCCATAGAAATTTGCAAGCAAAGTTAGGCAGTATAAAACTTTGAGATTGAGAGGAAACACTGAAATGAAGAAAGTTTGGAAGAAAAGCTGGTGTTCATCCAAAGCAGTTATCTAGAGGCACATTGTGCCAAGAGCTTGTGTTTAATAAGCACCATGAATGCACATTTCATCCCAGGCACAGGCATACTCAAGCATAAATTTAGGAGCTTTAGCAAGAAATAACTTCCCGATGGACTAGTTGATTTTATGTTGAAATTGGATGATTTAGAAAGGATTATTAATAACCAGAGTTATTTAAGCTAAACCAATATCATTCTAGAATTGAAACCTCCAGCTTGAGGGTATCATTTGAAGGAGGTCAAGAGGAAAATGTGGCCTGATCACAGATGGCGCACAGCTTGGGAGAATCATGGAGTCCTTTACCTTTCTCTAAAAGCTGTAGAAACCAACAGGTCCAGCTGCTGGAGGCTGGCTGTTAAATGAGAAGAACCACTGGTGCGATTCTGAATGGCAATTTTGTGTTACTAAACTGTTCACTTTCCCTCTAAGTCCTCTCTAATTAACTTATGGCAATGTGTTAACTGCACATCCATTCCTGGTTTATGCAATTGGTGACTGAGACAGAACTGACTTTTTCTTGTGTTCGAAAGCAGGACACTTATGGCACCATCAGTGTTCATTAGCAAAAGCTTGTCTTTTGAAATGACTTATGATATCCCATGTTATAACTTGGAGGTAATAAATTTCCTCTGCTCATGTATGCAGAAATGGTTTTCAAAAACATGATTGAAGCAGCTATTCAAGCAATAGAACTTTTTATGCTGTAATTTGAAGAAATCTCCTAAGAATTGAAACTTGAAAAGAGATATAATTCTCTTCCTGTCTGTATCAATTAAAAACTTGTGAAATGCAGTGTGTTTCCCAGACATACGATTCTGAAGCAGGATGTAATTCAGATCTCACTTATGAAATGCTTTTCAACATCTTGAGTCTGCTACTTCTATAATACATTTTCTGCCTTTGTCACGAAATAAAGAATTGAAAGTGAGTATAGCATAAAACATTTCAAGAAGTGGTAGGCTATCCTTTATTTTTATTGCCAGGTCCTTTTGAGATACACAAAATGTTCTAAAGCTCATTTATTATAATCTCTTATGTAGGTGTGAAAGGTTATGAGACATAGCCCATTTAACCAAACAAAGAGGTTATTTTTAATTCTTTTGTACAGAAAGATACCCTGCCTGTTATAATTATATGGGCAGATATTTCATAACTTCTTTATGAAATAGATTAAGAAAAAACATGCATTAATTTAGGGTATCCTGGTAAAAAAGAGTGGGCAATTAGTTTTATCTTGCAGCTTTCTTGCAAAACACAGTCCTAATCTTTTGTATGTTAACAGAAGAATTACAATATATAACTTATGGTGTATGGAAATGGATCTCAGCGAAGTGCTTGTTGCACAGACACAATACTGTCTGTGAAAAGCCAGTTGTGGCAGCTCTTCAGTAACTTCCAGTGCTGAAAGGCAGGAGACAGGAGCCTGGAGCTTACTGTCCAGAAAGTCTAGCTGAATCAGCTGACTTCAGGTTCAGTAAGAAATCTGTGTCAAAATAATGTGGAAAGTGACTGCAGAAGATAACTAACCCACGTGAGAGTGTGCATGCACACACACACACATACACATGCATGTGCACCCACAAACACATACACATACATCACACACACACAAAACCTTCAGAATACTAATTAGGAAAATATTTAAAATTATGTTAAGTAGCTAATTTTTAGTGAAAATACTAGAATGTGCATTAAGATCAAGTAAAATGTAATCATGGTCATTATTATGAATTGAAGAGTCACTTGAAATATTTAGTTAGATATTTGGTTAAATATTTGGAAGACAGAAATACCGTGAATAATGTCTTAAATATTCAAATATTTATGTCTTCATATTTCAAAGATATAAATAAGTACAGTTCTATGTTAAGAACTAGAGGGTCTATTAGAGAGTTTGAATCCATTCAAACATTCATTCAATTAATTCATTAATTCTAATCATTCACTATATCAAATATTACTTTAATCATTGGATATTGAACAGACAAAATAAGAATTTTGACATGTCTGTTCTATAAGAAATTGAGGCAATGAGATAAATATTAAAAGTGCATGGTGTATTAGACATGTATTAGATATGACAATAAATGGAGACTGAAAAGTAGAAAAAGAGGAATGAGTCTCAGTTTTAGAATAGTAGAAGATAATGTAAAATAAATAGTAAGCTATTTATTCCAGGTTTAAACTGATAAAGATATATAAATCTGTTCATATTAAGGAGCTATCATGTAATTCTTTGATACATTTATACACTGCATACAAAACCATTTCTTCAAATACTTATTATTTATATAGTTAAAATTCTCCTAGCTACTTGAAATACACAGTCCATAACTTTATTGTAGTTAACTTACATTTTTGGATTCTCACACTATATCTGATACTTAGTACCATAAGGTATTATCATCATGTCCATGTGATAGTTTTGGTTCAAAAGGTGATTCTAAATGGGGCTACCATACTGATAATTGGAGACTTGGGATTGTTTGGATCTGTGAAAAAGGCCAGTCACTCATTTAGAGAGCTGAGACTTCCACTCATGTGACTGCCTGATTCTTATGGAAGGGAGTGGGCTCTGCCACATGAGTAATGACACCACCAACAATGCATATAACAATAAAAGGAACGTAACAGTATGGTCACCAAGCTTAAGTAAGATTCCTAGGTTGTTAGTATCCCTTGTCCAGATTTGAATAATTGATGAGAATAATGCATCTCTGAAGAAAATTTGGCCTGTTGGTATGTCTCTGTGGTTTGTGTTGATTGTCTTACTGATGTGGGAGGACCTAGTTTAAAGTGGGAAGCATCACTATCTAGCTGGGCCCTGGACAGTATGAGAATAGGCAAAAGTAGTTGGATACTAAGCATGCATGTGTTTTTCTCTCGATATTTTTAACCCTGGAAGTGATGGTTACCAGCTGTGTCAGGCTTCTACCAGTGTAACTTCCCCTTGAATGGGAAGCTAAAATGAACCCTTTATTCCCTGAGTTTCTTCTTGTCAGAATATTTTGTCACAACAACTGAAATTACACTAGCACGTTTAGACATGGAATCAATACACATTCTCATTTATAGAAGAATGGATAAAACAAATAATATATGTATGTACATGCAAAGGAATGATATTTTACCATTAAAATAAAGAAAGATATGGTATAAATTGTCAAAAATGGAGGGAGATGGCAGATATTATATTAAGTAAAATAACTCAGACACAGGAAGATACATGTGTTATATTCTCTCTTGTTATATTGTGATATGAACATAGAGTTACCATCACTAAGGGCTGGGATGAGTTGTAGAATGTCACTAGAGGAAATTTAGAGAATAAGAATGTGGAAGAGCAAGTGTGAGCACTAAGTCTCGCTGTTCTACAGTAAGGCAAGGTAACCATTGCTCTCATACTACAGATGGTACTGACCTATAACATACAGTATAATGCTAAGGAGATACCATGTTGAATTCTGTAACTGATTGTACATGTGTATTGAACTATCACACTGCCCCTCTTTAAGTTTAAAAGTCGGGAGAACAAGGAATAGGAGACCATGGTAAATGAAGGCCACATGAGAATAGGAAGAAGCAAAGTGCTAGAGAGGCCCACAGAAATCCACAAAGATACCCACATAGCAGACTGTTGGCAATGGTCGAGAGACAGCCCGAACTGACCTACTCTGGTGATGGGATGGCCAAACACCCTAACTGTCGTGCTAGAAACCTCATCCAACTACTGAGGGATCTGGATGCAGAGATCCATGACTAGGCCCTGGGTGGATCTCTGCGAGTCCAATTAGCAAGAATGAGGAGGATTTATATGAGCGAGAATTGTTGAGACCAAGGTTGGATAAAGCACAGGGACAAATAGCCAAATGAATGGAAACACATGAACTATGAACCAATGGCTGAGGGGCCCCCAACTGGATCAGGCCCTCTGAATGGGTGAGACAGTTGATTGGCTTGATCTGTTTGGGAGGCATTCAGGCAGTGGGACCGGGTCCTGTGCTCATTGCATGAGTTGGCTGTTTGAAACCTGGGGCCTATTCAGGATTGCTTGGCTCGGCCTGGGAGGAGGGGACTGGACCTACCTGGACTGAGTCTAACAGGTTGAACTCAGTCTGTGAGGAAGGCTTTGCCCTGGAGGAGATGGGAATGGGGGGGTTTGGGGGGAAGGTGAGGGGGACGGGAGGGGGGAGAACAAGGGAATCCGTGGCTGATATGTAGAACTGAATTGTATTGCAAAATAAAAAAAAAAAGTCAAAAAAAAGTTTAAAAGTCGGAATGAAAGTGTCCATTATTTAATCATTATTTTATGCATTTTTCAAATTATTATATGATATTCCCCAAAATGCATAACTCAAATGATAATAAATTTAAAAATAGAAAATAGAAGCAAAGATTTACAAGCTATGGTCACTTGTTCATGAGTTAATTCCACATTAAATTTAAGATTCAAATGGAGATGGTATATATGTAGTTAAATTTTAGTGATTCATCTTTATTTACTGACAGAACCTTTACATCCCAAATGATTCACACTGTATTTAATATAGCTTTTTCCTAGAAGCACCCAAGATGTAATTCAATGTGTTAATTTGAACAAGAACACTGTGTTTAGAAATGCAAATCTTGCAGTTTGCACAGTATCTGTTTTCCTCAGGTCATTATTCAAGCCCTTCCATCTCACATCCTCAGGGAGTACTTCCCTAATAATCACACGGGAGCAGCCACCTTTATCATTTCATATTGTTTTATCCTATGCTCCCCCTCCCTCCATCCTCTACTGTCTCTCCGCTTTCACCCCCACACTGTCTCTCCCTTTAAGTCTTTTTTCTCCTTCCCTGTCTTCCTGTTTCTCTTTTTTCTTTCTCCTCAAAGCCTAAGACCCATGCAAGGCATCATTTGATTTTCTTATTTCCACAATGAAGCCATGCCCGAATCATATGAAGGGCGGTTACTTATGAATAAAAAGCATCACAACAGTTATTTTTTAATTAACCTCTTTTAACAGTTAAAGTGTGAATGGTCTCACATGACAACTACAAGCAGAAATGTAAATTCCCAAGATGATAATTTCTCCACCTTTAGAAAGGTTCTGGTTCAAATAACCAAGAATTCTATTTCAAAAAACTGAGGCTTCTGATAGTACTAAAATATGCCTCAGGTCCTCATTATTTTCCCATGATAATTTCAAGACTTAAATAAAAATAATCAATAACAGAACATAAAGTATGTGTAAACTCTCACCTTTACAAAGTGATATACTGAATTTAGTGCCATCAAGGAATAATTAGAGTCTAATTGAGCAAAGTGAGCATGAGAAAATAAGGCATTCATTTCTCGACTAGCAGAGTTGCCAGCTAGTGAAAATTTTCACACATTGTTTCTGTTATTTTGACGTATTTATATAATGAACAGGCAAAACAATTTTCACATAGTAAACAAACTCGTGTTCTGTCTTTACACACATGGGAAAAAAATAAACACAGGGCATAATCCGTTTCAGGAGGAGAGACTCCAGTCCTATTAGTTTTCTGGAGCTGGACCTGAGTAAAAAAACAAACAACTAAAGGAGGAAAGACTTATTTGATTTCATGGTTTTGGAGGGCTCACCTTATGACCAGCCGCTGGCTCCATTGCTTTGAGTCTATGCAATGGTAGAATACCACTGTGTTGGAACCAGGCAGAGTACATGACGCTGGGTATCTTGAATCAAAAAAGAGTATGGGCTAATCACAAGGTATAATCACCCAGAACATATCAACTGGACTATTTCTCAAGTGCACCTCCTTACTATATCTTCGTTTCATTCACTTTCCACAAATGCAGTTACTTGTCAAGTTATGAATGGAGTAATTGAAAGATGAAGTCAGAATCCTCCTGATCCAATCCCAACCTGAAAGCCCATCAGTAGACAAAACTGTAACTTTATGGAGACATCTCTGGTCTAAACAGAAAAGGATAAACCACAGAAAAGAAGAAGTAAAAATAGGATTTCCTCCAAGACCTTCTACGGTGCTTCAATTTGCATAAACAAAACTCCTTAGGTTTAATTTGGTCATCAAGTGCACTTTAAATTCTTTCTAGAAGAATTTTTTCTTACTGTGATATATTTATAAATTTGACCAAGTTTTATTATTCATTTCATGTAATTAATTGTTCTAAAATCTTTCCAATATTTAAAATCTGTCAAAAATGGCTTTTCTCAATTTAATGAATTATTACATTTATTCTAAATAATGCTAAACTAAAAAATGTTTAACACTACTAAATCTTTTTAGCACACTTATAAAATTAACCCATGCATGAATCATTTATAAAATAACCCATTTTACAATTTAATATTAAAGCATCTAGAATGATTCAAATATTTTTTAAATTTTTGTACATACACATGTATACCAAGAATTAGCTTGTTCATATTTCTCAGCAACATGCTGTAAACTAAATGTCACAAGTCTGAAGCCTGAAAAGACCTAGATCAAGGCAGTGGCAGATACACTGCCCTTCAAGGACCCACAACCTGGTTCATATTCATTTTCCTGCTCTTTCTCCTATGGTAGATAAGGAGGGGCACTGGTTTTTCTCCAGCACAAGGAAATCAATTCCATTCCTGAGAATTTGGCCTACACTGCCTAGCACTATACCATGGGCAGTTGGAATCCAACACATGAGTTTAAGAGGTGGAAAAAAAAACCTTCAGTGTATAGTAAGTAAAAAATACAATTACACACTATCTTAAACATTTATGGATGTGCCTAGTCTGAATCTGAGTATTAGACACATAAAATATAAAATATTGTGTGAACTTTAATTAATAATTTAATAACAGATAAATGAAGTACAATGTTACAACGATCTTTTAAATCAACAAGAATTATGTTTTGAGTTTCAGAGCAAACCACATCTTACTTATTTGTGTATGCTCAATGCCCATCACGTGCCTAGGCACACAATATCAATCTACCAAAGGCTTTTTGCCATGAGAACTGAGTAAATCAGTTGCAAAACTTTGGCTATATTTTTAGTACATTCAGCATCATTCATAAAACATAAAATATTTTTAGAAAATGGAAAGAAAATACCTCTTTATTGTTGGTGTTTGAGGAATGTGTTAGAAATGTTACTATTCTAAAATTAGTTGAAGTCTTCAAATTATGTATTGATATCTGCATTATTTATGTGATACAATACATTGTGTCCTATGTCATATGTATGTTTTGATCCACTCTTTTAAACTAATCTTAATGGCATTTATTTGCTTATTTATTCATTTATGTATTGGTGTGTGTCATGCCACAGTGTGTGGATATCAGAGGGTAGCTTATTGGAGTCATGTATTTCCTTCCACCGCTTTGGTCCAGGGATTAAACTCATTCTTGTAAATTTTTCTTCAGGTGCCTTTCTTGTCTAAGCTACGACTCAAGTTCCTAACCTTGTTTTTACATGGAAACTTTATTTCAGTTTTCCAATGCCCAATTACATCTACCATCTTGACTCACTATATTTTAGAGAAGGATTAATGACTGGAAATATTTCCTTCTTGGTGTAAGAACCGCAAGATGATTAGTAATAAAACAATAACTAGATTTCATAATAATGCACTGGTTCATGGGAATTTTGGCAAGTGAAAAACTGGCAGAATAAATTATAGTTCATAGAAATATGTACATCAAACTCTGTTATTGGCAACATAGGTTATAATTAATAGAATTATCAATCAACACTGAGCTCATTTTAATTATTTTTGCCTTTACATATCCTGGTATGTCTATTACAAATTTTGGGGATGAGAGAGATAATTATTGAAAAACAATTACCTAAATTCATTACTCTGTTAGTTTCTTTCTTAGTTAAACATTACATGTTGTTTTTCTAGTCAACAACCTCATTTCTCAAACGAAAATAATAGTTACGTAAAACCTTACCAGCTTGTAATTCTGAAATTTACTAATGGTTACCTTTGGTGTCTAAAAATATTCTTTCCTGTACTGTTGCTATGATGGTTACACACAGCGCTTGGTCTGGAAATTATCGTTTTTGTTCTTTCCTCCACAGTGTTTTGACAGAAGGGTTTGTTTTATTAGCTAGGGAGTTAAAAACGGAGTGTCAGGCAGTTTAGCCCCCACAAATTCTCCAGATAAATGAACTGGGTTGAATACTAGATCAATTGGAAGACAAGCAAAATCCTTCTTTCCTTTCTTCTCTCCTTCCATCTTTGCGTCCCTCCCCCTTTCCTTCTTTCTTTCCCTTCCCTTCTTTTCCCTCCCCTCCCCTCCTCTCCCCTCCCCTTCCCTTCCCTTCCAATTTCTCTCCAACATTCAGGTTCTCCTTCACAAGATGCTTCCCTTTTCATTAAATTGGCAAGTGCATCCAGATTTATTAGCTACTTTAGTGTCCACCAAAGTTTTTCAGTGACAGCAAAGCAAAAGTCACCATTTGGATGCAATCATATGCCTCCAAAGGAACTCCAGCCCAGTGATCTGCAACGGTCTAATGCCCTTTCACTTAATAGAGCAGAGCACTAATTAAATAAAAGGGGCAACTTTGCATGGAATTTAGATAAGAAAACAAGGGCCAGCTTGAAACTGGCTCCTCTTCAGAGTCTGCTGAGTTCTTTCAACTCTGTTCCCCATGTCTATATGTTCTGGTCTGTGCCATAAAAGTGACTGCGGTGTCAGGAACAAGCTGAGGAAATGCCAAGAAAACGTCCTGGTAACTTTGATCTAAAGTTGGGAGATCTCCATTCCAAAGGGATGCTGGAACAGTCAGAAGTGTTTTGGGAAACTGAATGTTCCCAAGAGAGACCCAAACCAAATTATGCTTTAAATGGTAATTTGGGCATGCCGTATCATTTATTTTGAAACCAAAAAAAATTTGTTGTTTTTGTTTTTTTCTTCTCCTTCCTTTCTTCATTCCTTCCCTCCCTCTCTTCTTCCTTCCTTCTTTTCTTCCTTTCTTTCTTTACCTTGAGTGTGTGTGTGTATGTGTGTGCATGTGTTTGTGTGTTGCCTGTGTGTATGGTGTGTGTATTTTAACTAGTGAGAGGTCATTATATTTGTCTCAACTTTTCTAGCTGTAAATGGGGCAAAAGCAGCTATTACGTTTTGTTTGCTCCTGTGTCCTAGAACAGTTAATGCTTAATAGAAGTCTGTCTCACACAAATTTTATTGACCAGAGTACTTGTGTAAGCAAATAAGCCATGAGATTTATTGTTTTGAACAGAACCTCAAAGTCATTGGATTATACTAAATAACATCATGAACCAGCAAGGAGATAAAAGTGTTTCCAACTAAGCCTAAAAACCTGAGTTCCATCACAAAAACATATGGTGAGAAGAGAGAGTCTACTTCTGCAAGTTGTCCTCTGACCTCCACATGCTCACAATGGCATGTGCATTAAAGCGTGCATGCATGCACACACACACATGGAATAAATGCAGATAATAATAAAAACACTATAAATTATTTATACATTACAGAAACCTAACATTTACACCCCATTTATGAGAAGGAAAATACTAATTATTTTTCTCTCAAAAAACTGACATTTCTGCTGAATAAGATGTACTTTGAGGACATGTGAGATCTACATCAAAAGTGTTTAAGTATATAAGAATTGTGTACTTCAACATCTAAATTTGAATTCTTTTATATCTTAGAAATTTGTCCATGGATTTTCATAAAATAATTTATTTTTCATTTTTGAGATTGTAATGTAATGACAGAACCTCTCCCTTTCT
Source organism: Peromyscus californicus insignis (assembly GCF_007827085.1). Classification (NCBI taxonomy): domain Eukaryota; kingdom Metazoa; phylum Chordata; class Mammalia; order Rodentia; family Cricetidae; genus Peromyscus; species Peromyscus californicus. The sequence goes on from NW_026294617.1 coordinate 53,943,056, forward strand.
TCTTGCCTCTCTTCAAGCCCTCCAAAATACCTCTCTCTCTTCTCCTTCAAGTTCACGGGCTGGACTATTTTTTCACTAATTGTTATTGCATGAGTGTATGTGGTGTGTGTGTGTGTGTGTGTGTGTGTGTGTGTGTGTGTGTGTGTGCTTGTGTTATATTCTGTCCTTAAAATCTTATTCATATGTGTGTTTTCAAGGCTGACCTTTTGGCACTGGACAAACAGCTGGCATACTCATCTCTGGGGAAGACCACCTCTCTCACTCCCAGATTTCCTCAGGTCCTATAGTTCTTTGTGTATGATTGAGGCTCAAAGACTTTTTCTTATCCATTTTGACGTGTCCATTAATTTCATCCTTGTTCAGCTCACATTTGTGCGGTCATGTTGGTGAGACTTTATGGATGTAGCTTCTTACATTACTCGGAGACACAATCTCACAGCAAAATCCCTAAATCTCTGCCCCCTCTTCTGCAATGTCCCCTGAACCTTTGGTGTCAGATTATTTTGTAGATGTATCCATGGGGAATGGGCTTCACAACTCTTACTTTTGATTGGTTGTGGTTTTATGTAGAGGTCTTCATTTGTTGCAAAGAGAAGTTTTCTCGATAAGGGTGAAGACTACATTTGTATGTGGGTACAAAAACAAAAGTTTATAGATTGTTGTTAGGAATTATGCTGGTGTAGTAAATTTGTGGCTATAGACTCTCCTCTAATAACCATGAATTGCACTGAGAAGTTATCTAGGTTTCCAGTACCAGGCATAATTTCCCTCTTGTTGAGAGTATCTTAAGTTCAATTACAGAGCTACTGGTAACCACCTGTTTATGCATGCCAGTATAGCACCCTTAGTGTCTTCATGGCATCCTGGTTATTGATGTGGTTCATAGGTACCAATTTTAGTTTTAGAGAACTTACTGTATGCATTCTTTATAGAATACCATGTCATTTTAAAATTATTTTTCTATTCTACTGGTAATTAACATATTGATTAAGTAATGCTAATTAGTTTACCAAAAATTAATTAGTTTGTATCATATCCTTATGGAACTTTCACATCCCATTTTAGATTTAGATTAGCATATATTCTAAATATTTCAAAAATCAAAGGCTTGGTGTTTAGATTATTTAACTCTTTCTGACTATAACTTTTTATTTTCTCTTTTTGTGAGATGAACAGTATTTTTGCTCAAAAATAAGTATTAAACCTTTTCAACACATTAGCTGTATCCTTGAATTAAGATGGCTATATATACTACTCAATGTTTTATTATCTTTGCAATATTATCATAAATGTTTCTAGCTTTAGTTAGCTCACTGTCTATAATGAGATGTATGTCAGTTGACAGAATGGCTCTAACCATTGCCAAATGCATTCATTGTGTGTTTATACACATATAAAATTTTATGCATTGAAGGTTTGTAGTTTTTTAGTGTTTTTTGTATTTTTCCTAACAGCAAATGATATATAAATATATAATATTATTTATAATTAGGTTCAAACTCCTTCACTATCTCTCTCCCTTGGGCCCTGAAAAATATGTCCAATTTGTCATTGATGACATAATTGTTACAGATCTTCATCCCCAACCGCTATATAAGCAGCACAACCAGCTATCTTACATTTAGAAAAAGCTACTCAGTAGTAAGCAATAATCACATGCCTCATAAGAAGAGAACACTGAAAAGATTTCATCTTTGCTACTGACTTTGGCTACAGCTTTCTGACTGCTCAACTGAAACATGAGAAGATGAACACACTGGACTTGCTTTCTCATAGATGCTAAATACAGCTCAGACAGCCCCTCCCAGGGTCTTTAGATACTGTGTTCAGTTGATTTCTGAGTAACTTGGTAATTCAAGTTACCTAATAAAGTCTAACTCACATGTTTATTGTGAAATAAAATTACCACAGTACTTTTTTTGTTAGTTCAAGACAAATATATCATAGAAATAACAAGTATAATGCTTTTATAAAAGTATTATTTGATAACTTACTGAATTAAAGACAGTGTATCTTAAAAACCAGTCATGAATCTTATGCAAAATTATATGGGGAAATGGCAAAGGAAAAAAACATATTTGCAATTAAATTTTTTATTGTTTTATGATTAAGTCTATATAAATATTGTTGCAACCAGGCAATCTCCAACATATTCTAAACAGGATGATGAGACATGAATAAAACATGAGTCATAAAATATAAATAAAGAGTATTTTTTCATTGGAAAACTTAAATTACCTTTTATTCTAAGGAGTGGAAGAGTTTATGATATTGGAGTCAGAGCTTTAGAAAATGAATTTCTCCTAACAGCATATGCATCTATTGTTTGTTTCATTCTAATTAAATAAGAGCTAGTATTTTCCTTCTTAAAGAATTATTTATTTTATGTGTATGAATATTTTACTTGCATGTTATGTGTGTGTGACATGCTCATGAAAGTCAGAAGAAGGTATTGGCCCCTATGGAGCTGGAGTTAGAGATGATTGTGAGTCACTGTGTGAGTGCTAGGAACTGACCTTGGGTCCTCTGCAAGAGCAGCCAGTGCTCCAAACAACCTAGCCATTTCCCCAAGCCCTGGTGTGTTACTTTATGATACCATAGCTTAGATGCAGTTTTTAACTGAGTTGAAACAGTATTTATGTCAAGTTATATTTATTGTACATACTTTTAAATTTAACTAAATTATCTATTAATCAATAGTTTTATTCATAAAATAAGAGATATTAATGATTTTAGAGCAGTTACAAAGAAGAAATGTATTTGTATTTTATTTGCCAAATATTTAGAGCTGTATATGAACTTCCAAATATTTAATAAATGTGCATTATAATGATGAACATAAAGAAGTGGGAGACCACAACAGTTTAAATGACCATGACTATCATCCATAACATCTACATACATGGTAACAATTGCTTGCAGACATTCATTCATATACCCATATCTGCATGCATCCTTAGTGATACCAAGACACATTTTCAGAATTAACATGTGAGGTAGACTTTATAGGGAAGCAGACAAGAGTTTAGTATACTTGGCAAATTTTGTAATCGTGGCTTTTAAAATGAAGTGTTTTCTTTGTCTAATTTCATGCTATTCCTGCTTTTTCCAATGGAGTATAATACAATATCAATAAAATTGGAGATGGAAATGGGAGCAAGAAATGCATACATAAATGTGTGCTTAGATCTTCTATACCTAGTGTGAATGATTTCAATACTACTGGGATTAAAAGTTACCAAAATACAAGTATTGCTATGTTGAAAGTTTATTGAGTTATATACATCATTTCATTTACATTTTATGAAGCTCATTTCTCCACATATGCCTCTACTATTAAATCCTCTCATTTTTTCTGTGCCTTATACAGGAATCTACATGGTAGATTTTAATTAAAATATTAAATATAAATAAATGCTCCTTTTAACTGCTTCCATTGTTTTATACCATGTTGTTAATCACTTTGGGTTATGTAATTAAAAACCCATTTTGATTATATTTCTACTTCTTATGAAGATGACCATTATTCTAAAGCTATTTCTGTACTTCTGTACAAACAAACAAACAAACAAACAAAAAACAAAAAGAAACAACAATCTAATTCAGTAGGTAAATAAACTAGGGATCTACTACTTTTGTTACAACAACACCTAATTCTTAGACTTTGCCGGGGTCTGACTGAAAAGACTATGCCCAAATAAGGTAAGTAAGTAACCCTGACATCTTGTCCAAAACTGATGAAGTGATTTTTGCATTTTGCTCCCTTACTGAATGTATGAAAACCCACTGCGCACTCTGCTAGCTGAGTTCTTTGAATCTCTTCTCGTGCTGTTTTGCCAAATTGCTGAACTGTTCTCCTTGCAAACCAACCCTGTACACGTGATTTTGCTACTGAATAATCTCAATGGAGAAGAACATATGAATGAGAAGGAAGTGGCAACCAACAGCCACACAGCAATTTCTGACTGACTTAGTTCCAGAATTTTGTATTTATTCACTTACTGTTGTGATAGATACTGAGGAGTAAACCCATTGCAGGTATTTAAAACTGTGTATGATTAACTGGAGATTTCAAGGAACATAAATGTTATTCAAAATCACTGTCACATATTCTGTTCCAGTGTGTTCCACAAATAAGACATTGGTGTTTAAGTGTTGTAATGAACAGTCATATCACAATTATTTCTTTTCTTTTATATCCACTCTCTTGAAAAGCTTATCATGTTTGGTTTTAATTATCCTTTGGTGGGACTTCACACAACTCCACAGTATTTCATGTGAAACACTTGGATAGGCTCTAGTCATGAACTTATAGCTATTACATTCAGCTGTTTTCTTCCACACTATTGATACACCCTTAATATTCTGTTTACTACGAAACATATGCTATGACCTTCAATGTTATCTATGCATGCACCCCCTTCTTCATGTCATATTGCCACCTGGGTGTGAGAGACTGTGGGACACACTGTTCAAAATCATAGGCTTTGCAACAAGACTGTTGTTAAAATTGAACTTACAAGACTGATTCACCTTCTCAGCACCTACATATTTTAATTTTCACTTAGTGATATAAGGGGCTAAGATGACAGGAATATGATGAACAAAGGAACAAAATGTCCCAAACAAAGTCATACAGAAATTTATTAGTCAGTGAAAATAATTTGAACTTTATTATACACAAAGTGAAATGTCACAGGAAAATTATTACATAGGAAGTGATAAGATTCGGTTTACATTTGAAAATATCACTCCTATAACCATGAGGAGGCTAACCTACTGAGTGGCAAGAATGAGAAAAGAGAGGGTGACTGACTATTGCAGTGTATCAGACAAAATTCTAGGCTGCCTTAAATCAGGCATGTGACTGTGAACAGAGTGGGGTCTAGATTATTTTGTTATGCATTTTGGAGGCAGACCTGATAACATTTGCTGATATATTATAGGAAAAGATTAAATCACAGCAAATATTTGGTTTTAAGCCACTAGTAAATGAGACATTTACAAAGCAATGAATAAATTTATGAGTTTACATATGATGTTTTATGACATGGCTATAAAGAAGATTATTTAATAGAGAACACTATAAATGAGCCTGGGAAAGATCTGAAAAGGAAGCTCTGAGAAGAGTGAGGAAATCAGAATCTGCCCAATTCTTTATTATATTTCAACAACCACTCTTTGACTACTTATTATAGACATAAGAATTTTATAAGGACTATTAGAGCTATGGGCAAGATAAACATTTTGCTTACCTAATGTGAAAGAAAATGATTATGGAGAAGATCAACTAATAAGTAACAAGAGAAAGCAAAGAAACAGGAAATATTTTTTAAAGATTTATCTATGTATCTGTGTGTGTGTCTGCATGTCAGGGTATGCACACATGTGAAGAGGTGCTTTTAGAGGCTAGAGTAGGGCACTCGATTCCCTGTAGCTGGCATTATAGGCCATTGGGAAGCACACAATATGTGTGCTAGTAACTGAACTCTAGTCGTCTTCAAGAGCAGCAAATGTCTTAACCTCTAAGTCACCTATGTCTCCAGGACTTGGGAATATAAATATTAACAACGTAGAAAGTTGCAGTAAAGTTTTGAAACTTATTGCATTTCTTTCATGCTATATTAAGAAAACCTAATGCTATATTATTAAACAATTCAGCATATATCTCCTAAAATCAGAGCATTATTCCTACTTAGATCGGCAACATTGCCACATCTAATCAACTCTATAGTTACCTCTTAAATTTGTGTAACAACCAGGCAGTACTATATGTTATCCAGTGAATACCACAACTATAAGCATACTGTTTTGGACAGGATTTAGATGAACTGTATTTTGAAAAGTCAGCTGGGCAGAATTTATTGAAAACCTTGCTGTGGAAATAGATAAATTTGATCATCAATGCTCATTCTATTTTTTTTTTTTTGCTGTGGTTTTGTTTTTATTTGTTTTAATGTGTGTGTGTGTGTGTGTGTGTGTGTGTGTGTGTGTGTGTGTGTGTGTATGTGTAGCTCAGTAGAAAACTTGTGGTAGTTAGTTATATTATGTCACCCTGTGAATCCCAGATATTGGACTTAGGTCATCAGGCTCGGTATCTGGAGCCTCTACACAATGAGCCTTCTCGCTGGCCCTTGTTTTGCTTATGCATAAGCCAGGGAAAGAATGGAGTTGCTTCTGAGAATAGGAACTCGGTAAAGAGGTTATTAAAAGTATGTGTTAGATATATAAAGTCTGACATGTTTATTAAAAACGTCTAAGGGAATTTGTGCATTACTCCTAGGGTTTCAGAAAGAAATTCAAGCTGTGGCTGTAACAGTGGATATCATCAGTGCTTACATTAAGAATAGTGAAATGAAATTATATTTCCTAGGAGATAAACATGGAAATAAATAACAAGGAAAATGTCTATGGAATAAACTTGGCTTTGTATATTTTAGAGATGAGAAGAAGGCGAGAATAGTAAAGGAAAAATTTTCAGATACTTCTTTTTATTTTAAAGTGTGTGTTGTGTTTGTGTGTGTGTGTGTGTGTGTGTGTGTATGTTCATGTGTGTGTGTGTGTGTGTGTCAGAGAGCATGTTTGTACATATCTGAGTGCAGGTTCCCACAGAGTGCAGAAGAAGAAATCAGACCCCCTGGCACTGGAGTTAGAGGTGATTATGTTGTGATACTGAGAATCAAACTCGGGTCCTCTGGAGGAGCAACAAATTCCCTACCCACTGAGCTACCCATCCAGCCTAGTAATGGAAATTTAAACAAAGGGAAAGGGAAGTTTGGTGGTTTGGGATGGTCTCTGGACTACTCTGCAGAAAATGATTCAGTAAGTGAGTGAGCCAGGAATGAACACTGGTGATAGCCAAGAAAGTGGACAACTAAGGTAACTGAGAACCATCAAATGATTGGCAATGTAGAAATGACCCTGGTACTATGAGAGTGTGTAACATGAGGTGACTGGGTTAGTGGACTAGTTAAAATGCAGAACAAGAAGAAAAATATAGGTAATGGAGAGAGGTATTTAATTTTCAAGTTTTACTGTCAAGAAGAAAGAAGAAATGGGGAACTAGAAAAAATATAAAGTTTTAATATAGTCATAGGGAATGGGGCTCCGTAGAATCTTACATGAATGTAGATATGGAGGGAAAAGAACAGGTCAGGCAAACCTGATACCTGGAGGGATGTAGAGATTTGTGCATCCTTTTTGTTTGTTTTGTTTTGAGACAGGTTTTCCTGTAGAATACACTGGCTTCAAATTATCTATGCAGCTGGGGATGATCTCGAACTTCTGTTCTTCCTGCCTTCACCTCCCAAGCTCTAGAATTGTAGGTCTGTACACCATGCCTGGTTCTGGATAATAATTGTGGGTTGGTTGGTTTGATGAAGTAGTTGATTCCTAGGTGTTTTGTTTGTTAATGTTTGCTTATTGTTTTGTCTTTGAGTAGTCGTGTGTGTGTGTGTGTGTGTGTGTGTGTGTGTGTGTCTGTGTGTGTCTGTGTGTGTCTGTGTGTGAAGTGAATGAGGAGGACAATAGAGAGCACTGGGACTTGAGTTACAGGTTTGAGCAATCTCACTTGAGTACTGGGATGGAACTCAGGTTCTATTACCAGGAAACAAGCACTCACAATCACATCACCATCATTCCAGTCTGTTATGTCTTTAGTATAAGAAGCATGTTAATTAAAAATGTGACTTGAGGAAGAATGTTTGATCTGTAAAAAGAGGGTACTGATATTCTTTAGAAAAGATAACAAGTTGGATTGATTAGGAACATTTAATATGAGAGAAACATTAAAATTTATTGCCCCCTCCACCATTTCTCTATGTCTGTATCTCCCCCTGCCCTGCATCTGTGTGCATATGTGTGGTGTGTGTGTGTGTGTGTGTGTGTGTGTGTGTGTGTGTGTGTGTGTGTGTATAATCAGTGATTACATATTCAGGTTTCTTTCTATTGTGATTCCTTGATGAGAAATGATTGAAAAAAAAACTCAAGCTTTGGATAGTTTATTGCATAAACTCTGAAATGATTTGAAGTTCCTACATGCCTTTGGGGTATAGCAAAGAGAAGGATGCTGGGTAGTAGCATTCTGCAATTGATATGATGTGGAGAACTCAGTGGTGCAGTCACACAAAGTTAAAGAAAAACAAGGATGATGTTTTAGGAATGGGAATAAGCCTTCAGACATATGTGGTCATGACATCATGTACAAGTAAAGGAATAAAGATAGCTAGCAGAAAGTGAAAGAGCCTTCAGGAACAGCCAGCGTGGGTAAAACTGAGGAGTAAGAAAATATTTAAAAGGTTTAGCGACAGTGAATTTTTCCTGTTACACTGGGAATCGTTCCTAGAGGGAATACATGAAGGTTTTTGAAAGTTTAGAAAATTCTGACTAGTTCAAAATTTAGTATAGATTATTAAGTCAACATGCATATATTTTCATTTTTTTATTTTTCTTTATCACATTTCTTGTGGCACATAGGTGATATGAAGTTTGTGCATTCATGTACCTATGTGCAAATGGACAGATATTTCTCATCATAGGAGTTGCCAAAATCTAAAATACAGCTAGCCAAATTGGCAGACATGACCTAATCAATGAATCTACAAGCTGTGTTTACAGTCTTTACACTGTCAATATTTTAAATTTGTTTTTGAGGAACTTATTTTCATTGCCTTCAAATATACATGCCTTATTATTATCATTATTACTATTATTATTATTATTATTGTGATGGTGATGATGATGATGATAATGATGATGATGATGTCACTTTGCTTCCTGTTCAGTTGTTCAGTGCTCCAGATTTTCCTAAGTCAGTAAAATACATTGACTTGCTAAATCAGATTCTAAATAACACTCACTGGTCCCCCTTTCCTCTCACTGTCTCCACGGTTACCTAAGGAACACATAAGGCCCACAGACTGCATTCACTGAGGCTCTCCAGACATGCTTGCTTTGCCATTGCACTCTCGGTATACCCTTCACTGTAGACCATTATTGTTGTCCTGGGTCAGGCAACACATATCTTTGTCACCGCCCCTCTTACCTTACTGGGTGTCTCTTCCTCTTTGGCAGACAAAATGATTTGTATCTGTTCTACAACTGAAATGTGTCATCATTTCTTCTTGACAGTAACTAATAAAAAAAATCGCTTCTAAATGGCACCCTTGATAGGCAATCCTAAACTAGCAAAACATAAATCCATGATCTGCTTTCTTTATAATTCTCCAGGTTAGTTTTTCCACATTCCTGCTTTACAGTGTTTTCTTCCTCTATCTTTCAAATCACCTCATGACTTTGCATGTACAGTTTCCTCTTCAGAGGTATTTTCCTTTGTTCTCCTTGATAAAGGTTCTTGCAGCTTCCAGGACTAGGTTGATGGACAATTCCAGGACTAGTTGCTCGGTGTTTTCCCCACATTTCTGTAGTTATCCACAGAACAACCCTCAGTATACTGGCAAATGCTTATTCACTACTGTGTTTATGCACACAGCATGCCATGCAGCCAAGTACATGACTTATAACTAATACTACATAAATATTTGCTAAATTAATTAAATTATAAAGTACTATGCACATGCGACATAAAATTTAATACAAAGCTGCTTTATGAATGTATTTGTGTTCATGTTGGATAAAACAAAAGGCATTAGAACCAGATGCCCAAATAATGATATAATTGCATCTTTATTATAATAATTATGTAGTTCATTTTAATATGTTTGAATAATAGTCAAAATGGAGGAAATACTGTTCTGATCCTTGTAATTACCAAAATGGGTCCTTTCAATCTTAGAATTGATTGATTAGGCAAAATTCCATCATTTCATTAGGAAGGGAAGAATAACATGGGTAGAACTCTGTAATTTAAAGAAGCAACTATAAATAATGCCACGTCACTGAGTTCATATGGCAAATAAGTGGAATAAAATCCTCTAATTCTAAAATAACTATTTTCCTTAAAAAGTCATTTTTTTTTTACTTTCATTTTCCAGTGATGGAAGAATGGAGACTAGAACTTTGTTAATAATTTTCATTTTTAGTAATTGAACTGCAAGGTGACAAAATAAAGTAAACACAAGACTGCGTAAGGTTATTCGGTTTCAGGTGGTCATTCAAACCATCCAGTATCTGGTATATTTTGTGCATTCATAAGAAAGCCTACGCTTCTTGAATTAAACTGTTGCACTGCGGTGCCCAATTTTGCACATAGCACACATAATTTTATCCTTCAGTCTCTCATAATAAAAGCCACCTTGGTGTCACAAATAAGTTCCTAAAACTTATTTGTCTAATAAGAAATATATTGGAGTCATCTCTATGTGTAGGACAAAAGTATTTGAATACATTAAAATGAGTTTTAGCTGTTCTAAACCCTGTTGATGGTGCTGGGAAGATGACTCAAGAGTTAAGAACACTTGCTCTTGCAGAGGACCTGGATGTGATCCTTTCCGCAGTACAGACTAAAAGTAGCAGTGAAAACTCTGATATCTAGAGTAAAAAGATCTCAGTGATGTAGCAGAATCAGGGGAGAAGTAGTTTTCCTGTCATGTCTAGTAATTCAACCTTGACCAATTTAAGGGTGAGTGTGTGTGCATGTATAAACAATATTTTTGAGAAAATTTATTCTGAAAATTTTCAGGACTGAAAATTTGGTAAGTTCAGCTGGCTTTTCCCCTTCCTCTTTTTCCTTTCTTCCATTATTGGTCATCTCTAGCACTTCTTTTCAATGTATTCACTTCAATAGTTCAGAGTTTCTGCAGGTGTATTGTACACACTGTGAACACAGAATTTCAAGAAAAGACAAAGAATTTTATCTTGGGGAAAAGAAACCTGAATTTAATAAAAATGACTATTATAGGTCTTTATTTAGTCTTAGAACATTGGTATTTAGTTTGAGATACAATTTCTTCAAAAGCTGTACATATAAAAATAAGAAATCTTATCCTTACAAAAATATTACACAGATATGAATCAATAAATGAATAAAAACTAGGGCTTAGGAAAATGTCTGCTCATCTTTGTAGTCTTGCTATAAACAAAAGACAAAATTAACTTGGCCCATTGGTACTCTAACACAGTGTAAGACATTTTCTCTGTATGATAATTATTCATCACTCATTATATGAGAGAAAATTCTATAGCAATTATAACAGTCATAGCATATGTTCAAATAAATGGAATTGATTATTATACCTGGCTTATATTGGTATTTCTAATTTCAATGATAGTAGTGTTTATTTCTTTTAAAATTAATCTTTTGTTTTCTTCAAAAATTAACAATTTCAGAAAACTATTGAACTAAGAAAATTAAAGATTTTACATATTTTTGTTGAGTTTCCACCACTATAAATTTCTATCTAGCTAGTTGTCTAACATAAGTTCCCACAATGAAAAGTGTTTAATAAATAATGTATACCAAGAAGCATTGCGTTGCACGCACACATTGGGATTTGCATCTTAAGGTTTCCCCAAACCCAGGGTATGAAATACTTTCCAGTGCATCTTTACTTAGAGGAGGGCTCCAGCCTCCACACTAGGTTGTTCATGGATGGCTTTGCATTCATAGCTTAAAGCACCATTTGGAGGTGCTAGAGACTACTTGGAGGAACTACCTCACTATTGACATGTCTTGAAGGGTTTATTCTTTTCTCTGGGCCCTCCTCTCTCTGTCCCTTGGCTTGGTTACATTACTTTCTCCCCAGAGTGAGGCGTTTGCCTCACCACAGTATAAACAACGGAGCCAAGTGACCATAGACTATAGCTTCTGAGAACTGAGCTGGAAGGAAGGTGATCGCCATACAGCAGGGGTTCCCTGACCTCTGATCAGAGGAAGCCACATTCAAACACCTGTTTTCACAGACAGATCTTTTATTAAGTGGGGAAGAAATGTTAAAAGGGACTGCTTTCTGACTCAGGCAGAAAAAGAGCAGCAATGACCTCGCAGGTGTAATTTTAAGAGAAAAAGAGGAGGTCTGTGTTAGATTAGGCTAGGATGCAGTAGGATATTTTGATTGGGCATGTTAATTAGGTGAACGAAAGGGTGCTTTTGATTGCTGGAGTTTAATGTCATAGTTGAACTTTGGTAGACAGCCTCAGGAGGAGGAAGTGTACAAATAAGCAAACAGAGCTTGGGAGCTAGCTTCTGAAGAACATTTAATGACTTTTATCAAGGCAAACGAAATTGGGAGAAGGGCAAGACCTGCCGGAGCCACACGCTCGCGTGGGCTAGTGTCCCTTCAGAGTTCAAATAAAATTTTCACTTCCTCAGTTGTTTCACACAGCACCGAGAAGCCACCTATCTCCGTGGGTACCTAACCTAATTAGGTGGGAGTAGGGCAGTGAACGGCGTCTTTGGAGCTTGCCTTCTATGAGCTAAACATTAGCCACTCAAATGGTTCATGGTCCAGAGCATTTACGCTGGATGAGTTCCTCCAGATTTCTCTATTGTCTGTCACTAATGGAAGTGTTCCTGATGCCATAAAAAATGTAATGGGACTTCCACAGCTCTCTAATACCTGCATTTTTTTTTCCGTTTTCAACCACTCCACGAGTGTTCTCAACATCCAGTGTTGTTATAGCTGTTCTAGATTATGGTTTTAAATATCATTCCAAAAAATAAACATGATAAGCAAAAGTTTGACTACAGCGAATTAAACAACAGTTTCAAAGTTATACTACATCAGTTTCCTATGGTTGTTTAATGATACCACAAAGTTTGAAAGCAACTTGAATGTATCTGTGATAACTTTTTTATGCTGGGTTAATTTTCACAATTTCAGGTATTAAGTGGTTAATGCATTGTATTCCTCACTTTGCTACAATTACATCTTTATTCTGTTTTCTATTTTTCTACCTGGTTAAGTGATTACACTCCAGTTTCTAACTAAAATGTGAAAATACATTTTTAATTTTCACTATCTTATTAGTTTTCCTTTATAAATATATATTTGTATGTTTATTTCTCTAGTATGGTCACTGTGAGAAAACTTCATGTAGCATATCAATAAACTATAAAGTTATCCCTCTTTTAAAAACAATGGCTACTGAATATTAGTTACACGGAAAACTTGGTTAGGGATGTATAATGGTCAAGCAATTCATTCTAGTATTTTGTTTCACTTATTTATATCCAAGTATCTACTGGATGAAAAGTGAAAGAATAAAAAGCAATAAAATTTCATTTCTTTTTCAAAGCAAATTTCTGTTCCTATTGAAAGAAGGAGTAATAAAAGAATTTTATTTTAATATTGAAGAGTTAGGAATTATTTTTAATGTTATTCCATATACTTGTTACATATATGCTCTCCAGTACATTAAAGGTAGAAAAATAATATAATTAAAGGAAAAAGTAGAATATAACTAATGATTATCTATGATAAAATTTAAGCAGTTTTAATTTACACATAGTTCATTATAAGGCTGAGGAATTAATAGAGTATTTGAACCCCAAATTGATTAAGAAGTCAATATCAAGATCTGTGTAATTTGAAATTTTCCACATTTTTGCAATATGAGATTTCTTTAATCTCTGCAATTATTTCCTTTTAATAAATGTATGTGGATCCCTATGCTACAAGGTCTGAATAATTTGTTTTCCAACAGCTCAAACTTCCTAAGTAAACAGAGCACTATGGTAGTTATTTTAGGAACTGATTGTTTAAAAATGTAAACCACGCTTGTAAATTCTAGTAGGGGTTAGTCTGAATATTCTGCAAGTACTTTGGTTTCTACTTTCCGTTTTCCCATTTTCCCCTCATTCTTTTCTTCAGGGTTAAACATCTTTTAAAATAACTCTTACAAGACATTCATTTCCAAGGGATTATCTTTTCTCCAGTAGAAAAGAAAATTCTCAAAACAAATAAATTCACAACAATTTGGAGAGCTTAAGAAACTCCAGTTAAAGAATGGGAATCATTCTCTCTTTCATAATGTTAATAGTTCAGATCATTTTGCCCGTCAGTGTTAATCCTTCTTTCCTTTACTCACTAAGACACCTGGGAAATCTGAACTATTCATGCTGAGACCTCCTGAGCCCCTAGGACAATCTCCTGGAACACACTGAACAGCACTGAGGAATTCTGTCACCTTTCAGTCCCTGTTCTTCAACCTCCGCTGGGGTGATCCCATTGTCAGAAACAATTCCCATTGCAGTGTCCTGATATGTATTTCTCTTTATCTCACCGATCTCTGTACCCTTTGCTAATTTTTTCTTTGACACTCAGTTTTACCAAGCCCTCGCTCCTAGGGACTATTTTCTGTTTTCTCTATGCTATTAGCTTAAAGTTGAGTTCATCAGAGTTGCCAAAACTCCAAAACAAAACAAACATTCAGCTAAATGTGAAGGTCAAGTTTGAGGATGTAGCTGGAGGTCGAATACTTGCCTAACATATATGGTGACCTAAGTTTGACCTTAGCACAGCAACAAACAAAGAAACAAACTAACAAAAAAAGAAAGGAGAGTAAATAGTTCTATCTATCACCTGACACAAGCATTTTTTAAATGTATTATATGTCTATCAGTCCTAGGTCAGTCGTCAGTCTGTCTGTCTATCTATCTATCTATCTATCTATCTATCTATCTATCTATCTATCTATCTATCTATCATCTATCTCCTATCTATCTACCACCTATCTATTTATCTATCTATCTATCTATCTATCTATCTATCTATCTATCTATCTATCTATTTTTCTACCTATCTATCATCTATGATTTTGTGGTACAAAGTATTGAATCCACAAACACCAGCATGCTGTACTAACACTCTACCACTAATGTCTCCCAAAGTAGAAATATCAAATAATTTATTAATATTTAGTAAGGAACTTTCCAGTCAGAATTTTAATTAATGCTTAGTTTTCAGTTTAAGAATGTTCTGCAAAGAATTATGAGATGTTACTTTATTAACAGTTATTCCTTTTTATTTGTCTTTTTAAGCAGATGTCCTATATTTTATTTGGCAATACCATTTAAACCAGAACAATGTTAGGTATTTTATATATAGTTTCTCAAATATCAAAAAAAAAGAAAGAAAGAAAAGAGGAAATTAGTCCTCTGGTTTTAGAGAAAAGGACACTAAGGTGAAAATGCATGGTAATATTGCCTCTTTCTTTTCCCCAAATGATACACAGAACTTCTATTAGAAACAGAGCAAAGTTTAGGGAAGACGTACCTTGGTTTCTCTATTGCACACAGAATTCAGTTTGAAGCACTGGTTTTTACTAAAAGCTGTGTAATTTTGAGCAATGTAAGCTTTTAAGACTCACAATCTTACTTCCACCTGCTGATGGTGATGCATGCTGCTGTGATAATGAAATGGAGTACTAAGCAGGAAGCTAGGGTATGTCCGCAGCTAGTACACAGTAACTGTTACCAGTGGGAGGAACAATGCTATATCTCAAAATGATGGGTCTTTGGTCAGTACTTTCTTGAACTATACGGTGTTCATGATAAGCTAGGTTAGGTTTGCTTTTATGTGAAGTGAGAAGCACCTTCATTAAGGACCAGGCTTAATTGTAATCATAACCATTCTACTTTAAAATATTAATTCTTTACAAGACATACTGCTGTGGGATGTTCTGTATGGCAAATGTGTTGCTGATTAGTCAATAAATAAAATACTGATTGGCCATTGGCTAGGCAGGAAGTGTAGGCGGGACAAGGAGGAGAATAAAGCTGGGAAGTGGAAGGCTGAGTCAGAGAGACACTGCCAGCCGCCACGATGAGAAACAGCATGTGAAGACTCCGGTAAGCCACAAGCCACGTGGCAAGGTATAGATTAATGGAAATGGATTAATTTAAGCTGTAAGAACAGTTAGCAAGAAGCCTGCCACGGCCATACAGTTTGTAAGCAATATAAGTCTCTGTGTTTACTTGGTCGGGTCTGAGCGTCTGTGGGACTGGCAGGTGAGAGAGATTTGTCCTGACTGTGGGCCAGGCAGGAAAACTCTACCTACAACATACTATTATCCTGAATGTTCAAGGACTTATTAAAGACTCTATATGGTTTGTGGTTTGGGGGCCAATATCCTCTGCCCACTTTAATAACAGTGTATGTAAGACTGTTTATTTTTCCCCATCTTCATTTTTTTTTTTTTTTTGGCTTCTTCTCTTGCTGTTAGTTTGAGATAATTCAATTCTAGTGTAATGTTGTTTATTTTCTGCTTTGGCCTAAACTGAAAACTATTAGTTTGCTCTCTTTCCAGTTATGGGAGGAAGAAATGCACGAATCTTCTAGACTTGTAAGTTCAATACTATCTGTGCATAAGTGATATTCCATCATAAATGAAAAGTGAATAATAAATAGTCACAGGGAAGATCTTAGAATTTAGGACATGTGACAAGTCAATGGGTCACAAAACATTTTGTTTCCTCTGGAATAAAATATAAAATAAATATCCCTGTCATTTTTTTGATGTTCAGATGAGATGTTTGATGTCAGATTAGAATACCTGAGTGCTTTATTTATTTTCTCTTGTTTTGTCTCGCCTGATTCCTCTCCTCTGTACTCCATATAATCCAAGTTACTGAGAGCTTCAGTTCTAATTAAGTGCCTTGAATTTTATCTATAAGCATCACTTTCTAAATGTAAAGGACTAAATAAAATGAGGCAGTCAGTTATGATAATAACATGAAATTAAATTAATTGCATTAATTATACAATTTCTGCAATACACTAATCTGCCACTATACTGGTAATGAGCAAGTGAAAACAAAGAGAGACTTCCTGTCAGCTTTTGTCCTCTCATCCCTTGACTTGACATCTCTGCTGCAACTCAGAAGAAAGCTCACTGAAGAACATTTCACTTTAAAACCTCACTGCTGCAGTTCCATAAGTGCCATCAAACAACGTAGTAGGCGTTTGCTGTTCGCTTTCTCCATTTCATATAGTCACTTCTTCAATTGGTGTATTCGTTTGCTCATGGGGAAATATCATTCTATTTTTATTCCTGGAACAATATACATGAAGCCAGGCAACCGTATAAGAAAATGCATGTATTTTGCGTATGGCTCTGGAAGTTTTCAGGAAGGAGTGAGCATCAGCTAAGCTCTTCAAAGTTTGCCGTCAGGAGGATTCTCTTACCACACAGGGTAAGATTGCTTCTACAGCATCATCTCATGAAAACTTCCTAAGCTTCTCTGAGGACAGGTTGTTGAAGACTGCCTAGCAGGTTCTACCTCTTGAAAATTCAAGTAATCCAAAATTGTCAGAATGAAGATCAAACCTTAAACCTACAAGCCCTCAGAACAACCTTATCAAATCAAAGCCAGTGATACCTAGTTCTCCCATGTCCTCTTCCAGCCCTTCTGATAGTTCTATTTTTCTCTATTATTTTATTTTCTTCCCTCTTCCCTTCAAACATACCTGGTCTACCTGCAAATTCAATGAGTGATATAAACCTATGCCATAGCTTATTAGAGACTAGTTTATTTATCCTACCTCTTTTGCAAATTTCAAAATTCTATGTTTCTATGTTATAGCAATAATTTTAATATTTCCTGCATCTTAAAGTGTCTGAAATGGAACTTTAGATTGCACCATCTCAACCACATCTGTCCAACATGGTATCCACTTTATAAAATTATATCTTTCTACTTTGGTAGCTATTTATTTATTTATTTATTTATTTATTTATTTATTTAATAACCTAAATCCATTTCAACAGCAAATCCTATTGGATATTTCTTTAAAGTGTATCTGGAATCTGACCATTCCATTCCACTTGTACCTAATCCAGGTGATTTCTCACCCAGATTGGCCCTGTGGTCTCCTGGTACCCCTTTATGTCTCACAGGGCTTCACTGGCATTTTAACTAGTCATTAGACCTCTTTATCAATTTTGTATCAAATGATGCCAAGTAACTGTGCAATGTTATCAGGCAACTCAAATTGCATTTTACTCATGCATCTAGGTTTGATTGCTATGCAAAATCTTTGACCATATCTCCTACTGCTTTCTCTTCACATGCTTCCCACAGCCATACCAGCTTTCTTCCACCTGCAGCATTCAACATTGTTTAGCTATAAGTCTCGTCCTTGCTTCTCTTTCTGCTGAGACATGCTTTCATTCATGTACACATGATTAGTTCTGTCTTTTGGCTGTATGTAACTTTAGCAGTAGGTTTTCACATTGATTAAGGCCTGTGCCCTTAACTGGGCTTAATATATTTTTTTCAAAAAACTTACCATTGTAAGGTATGTTGCAGTGGTCTTCTCTTTATTCATGAGTACATTCTAAGAACCTCAGTTAATGCTTGGGATTATAAAGAATATTGAATTCTGTATATATTTTCCCCTACACATACGTTTTATGATAATGTTTCCATTATAATTAGGTGCAGAGAGACTGGTGAGGTAATTCAATGATATTTTGCTTACCTAGCAATTACAAGGCTCTGAATTTGATGTCTAACTTCACAGTAAATCAGAGCACAGTAGGAAATTAACAATAATAGCTAATAATGAAGTAATATAATAATATGCTTAAATTGAAAGTATAATTGAGTGGTCTATCTTGAACAAGCATTGTATCCATTTTTCTTCTTATCTCCATAGTGAAAAGAAGGGTGGTAGTCAACTCTGTCTCTCTTGCCAGCATTAAGCAATGCCAACTCAGCAGGCATCCTCAGCCCTAGAAGTACTAGTTTTGTGCAATAATTCTGAAAACCAAAAAGGCTAATAAACGACTAATATGGGGAGAGATGTGCAAATATTCTTGGCACATGGAAGAAACATAAATGACGTCTTCAGTGGGACAGAATATCATAAAATTAGACCTTAAATTTTCAATTAATTAATATTTTCTTTCTTGAATTTTGCACTTAAGATTCAGGTAATTGCAGGTGACTCATATTGCACAGAGTGAAATCACAGATAAGAACTACATATAATGATTTCCTGTCTTTTTCTCATGGTTTTAGATTGCAAGCTGAAAGTGAAGAATTGTCTGCTTACTTTCCTCTTTGTGTTCTGGTCTGTTTATTTCTTTTTCTTTTTCCTGTAATCATATTGTTTCAGAAATATTTTATGGACATAGGATTTAAAAAAAATTGTTGAAGGACTAAATGTAAGGTTGAAAACACAAATATAATGTGACATGATTGTACACAAAAAAATAACCTGATTAGCTATGTTTCTATGAAAAGATGTATTTATGTCAAAAATATTTTCAAAAAATGTACAATTTTCATGCTTCCATAAACCTTACTTTACTAGCAAAAATATGGCTAATTTTATGAACAAAGTGTGAAGTTGTACTATAAAGGAAATTTACAGCAAGCCCATAATAAACATCTACTTAATGGAGAGAAACTCAAAGCAAATATACTGAAATCTAAAACACAAGGTGTTCCCTCTCTCCATACCTATTTAATATAGTCCTTAAAGTCTTAGCTAGAACAATAAGACAACTGATCAAGGTATACAAATTGAAAAAAGTGTCAAAGTATCTTTATTTGCAGATAATATCAAAGTAAACATAAGTGACCTGAAGAATTCTACCAGGAAATTAGAAATTCTGATAAACACATTCAGCAATGTACCTGGATACAAAATTAACAGTAGCCTTCCTATATACAAATAGCAAACAGTCTAAGAAGGAAAACAACATCATTCACAAAAGTTTCAAATAAATGTAAAATATTCTGGAGTATCTCTTACCAAGCAACTGAGATACTTGTGTGATTAAAACTTCAAATCACTGAAGAAAGAAATTAAATAAGATATCAGAATAGTGAAAAATTTCCCATGCTCATGCATCTATGGAAATAACATAGCAGCACTGGTTACCTTACAAGAATCAATCTACAGATTAATCACCATCAAAATTCCAACACAATTCTTCAGATCTTGAAAGGATAATTTCCAGCCTCATATGGAAACCCATAGAAACCAGGATAGCTAAACACTCCAGAAAAATGAAAGAACTGCTTGAAGTATCACTATCCCAAATTTAAAGCTATAGTAATAAAACAGCATGACATTGGCATAAAAACAAACACACTGATCAATAGAATTGAATAGAAGACACAGACACACATTTATACATCTATGGACTGATTTTTTTTAATAAAGAAGCTGGAAATACACACTGGAAAAAGATACATCTTCAACAAATGGTGCTGGTCAAACTGAGTGGCTGTATGTAGAAGAATCCAAGTAGATCTATATTTAATCACTCTGCAAAAACTCAACTCCAATTGGATTGAAGACCTCAACATAAAAACCAGAAACACTGAACCTGAAAGCAGTGAAAGTAGGGAACAGCCTTGAACACAGGAAAATATTTTCTGAACAGAGTACCCTTAGCACCAACAATAAGAACAACACTAAATGGAACCTCATGAAACTGAGAAATTCTGTACAGCAAAAACCACCATCATTCACACAAATTCACAGCCTACAGACTGGGGAAAGATTTTTTATCAACTATACGTCCAATAAATGGTTAATATCCAAAATACATAAAGAAATCTAGAAACTAGATATAAAGAAAACATATACAAGTAACCCAACTAAAATATGGAGTGCAGGTCTAACAGAAAATTATTAATAGAGTAAACTCAAATGGTTTAGAAACACTTGAAATGGCCAACATCCTTAGCCATCAAGGAAAGGCGAATCAAAACTATTCTGAAATTTTGTCTAATACCTGTCAGAATGGTGTAAGCTAAGATCAACTAAACAAGTGACAGATCATGCTGGCAAGGATATGGAGGAAGAGGAAGATTGATACATTGTTGATATGAGTCCAGACTCACAGCTACTGCAGAAATCACAGTGTGGTTCCTTATGAAGATGGCAACTGATCTACTTTGAAATCTAGCTATAGCACTCTTGGGCTTATTCCCAAAAGATTCTTTATCCTATCAAAGAGACACTTGTTCATTCTTGTTCATCAGCGCTCTCTTAATAGCCAGAAATTGGAAACAACCTAGAAGTCCCTCCCCAGAAGAATGGATATAGAAAATATACATTTAAACAATGGAGTATTACTCAGCAGTTAAAATAAATCACATCATAAAATCTGCAGGCAAATGAAGGAAGTAGAGCAAAAAACATCCTAAGTGAGGTATCTCAAACCTAGAAATACAAATATTGTATGCATTCAATTATATGTGGATATTAGCTTCTAATCAGTGACAACCAATCTGCACTCCATAGAACAATAGAGGCTAGGTGTAAAGAACAAGAGGGAACAGACATCTCATTAAGAAAGAAAAAAAAACGGAATAGATATTTATGGATGAATAGGAATGTCTGGATTGGCAGGATCAAGTGAGGATGGGAAGGAGAGAATGGGTAGTGGGATGAAATATGGTGTATTTGAGTGGTCATATGGAAACCTAGTTCAGTAGAAACTTCCTAAAATATATACATATATGGAGGCAATCTAAATAAACTCACCAAATAATGAGAAAACAGAATCCTAACTGTCCATCTCTTGTCACCCAAGGAAGCATCCAGTACAGGTATTGGGTCACATGCAATTGAGTTATTGGCCAAAGGCACTCCATCGGAATCTCTAAACATTCCAGGCCATTACTAAGACTGAGTTTCTCTGCACAAATTGTCAGAAAGGTCTCATTGTTGACCTACACAATTCACTGACAGAGATATCAGTCTGGTGCCTACAGAAAGCCTTCACTTTTATGTTCCAGTATCTTTGTTACAGGAAGGTATTCTGCAAACTATCAAAAGAGAAATGTAAACACCAAGCCAGCCACAAACCCTTTATCTACAATAGTACACCATCCACAAGATATACTAGGACAAGATTGGCACAAAGGACATGGAAATAACCAACCAATAACTGATCTGACTTAAGGTGCACTCCATGAGACAGAACCCATACCTGATTGTAGTGGGTAGCCATTCCAACCTTGATCTGGAAGTTCCAACCCCCACTGAGGCTTCAGTAACTGTCATGCCTACAAGGCAGGGCCAAGAGAGGACCCTGAAGACCCGAGATCCGGATGCGCCACCCTCTCTTAGTTTCTGGACCCTTGACACTGGAGGTAGACCGAGTAGAGTTCTCCAGAGAACACCGCTGGATTGCACTGCGTCTTTCCCAGATCCTACAACCTACCTATCCCTTCATTTGTAAGTTATGCTACTAAATAAACCTCCCTTTTAACTATGTGGAGTGGCCTAAATAATTTCACCAATACCTGATACTGCTTGTGTGACCAAGAACCTGAGACTAGATAGCCCTGGGATCTGAGGCAAAAACAAATAATAGTGATCTAAAATATGTACTAATAAAATGACTCCTAATGATATTCTGTACCCATAGATCAATACCTTGTTCAACCATCATCAGAGAAGCTTCCTCAGGCAGCAGATGGGAACAAATATAGATACCC
Organism: Peromyscus californicus insignis; assembly: GCF_007827085.1. Classification (NCBI taxonomy): domain Eukaryota; kingdom Metazoa; phylum Chordata; class Mammalia; order Rodentia; family Cricetidae; genus Peromyscus; species Peromyscus californicus. The sequence goes on from NW_026294617.1 coordinate 53,965,422, forward strand.
ACAATCAGATAATATAAAGAAAGTGTGAGACCTTGGAACACTCAGCCCTAAGTGGGATGTCTCTATTCAAATCTCTCTCCTCAGAATTCAGGGAACACTGTGGAGGAGGAAGCAGAAAGAACGTAAAAGCCAGAGTGGATACAGGACACCAAGAAAAGGAGGTTCTCTGAATCAACTGAACGAAGCTCATCTGGATTCACAGAGACTGAAGTATGCACAGGGCTTGTAGAGGTCTGCACAAGGTCCTCTGTGTACATATTATGGCTTCTAGATTAGTGTTTTTATGGGATTCTTGTGCATGCAAGCTGGCGGGTCTCTGACTCTTGTGTCTTTTCTTAGTCTCTTAGCCTTCTCTTGGTCTGTCTTGTTTGACTTTGGTGTGGTAGTTTTTGTTTTAACTTATATTTTTATTTGTTTTTAAAAATGAATGCATGAATGTAAACTTAGCCAATAGGGTAAAGGTTAACAAAAGAACTGATATTTATATCAGTTGGGAGAAGGAAAGATCAGTTTTGTTCGATGAAATGACACTAGGTATATCAACAACTCCAGTGCAGATATCATGTTCATGAGTAGTTAACCAACTCCATATGTTTGTTTTGTTTTGGGGTGTGTGTGTGTGTGTGTGTGTGTGTGTGTGTGTGTGTGTGTGTGATATGTGTGTGTGCTTTTATTTGATTACAATTTGGTGTGTTTTTTTCCTTCTTTCTTTCTTTCTTTCATTCATTATTTTCTTTTCTTTCCTTAAAATTTGAAGGATGTTGTATTTTGTTTTCTAGGTTTCAGGTATCTGTTGCATTTTAGTATTTTTTTTTTTTTTTGTGTGTGTGTGTGTGTGTGTGTGTGTGTGTGTGTGTGAGTATTGGATTTTTCCTTTGCTTTCTGAGAAAGAAGATGAGTTGGAAGAACTTGAGGATGGGCAAGAATATGATCAAAATATATTTAAATTTTAAAAAGTAAAAAAAAATATAAAGTTATAACCCCCATTAATATTAATAGTTCATTTATAAAAAAGTCAATAGTTAGTGCCTTCAGGTTAATATAATAGCACCTATTACTATGACATAAGGTAGGAAAGAACC